>NW_027506907.1:541743-779243 GCF_052324685.1 Brachyhypopomus gauderio
TGACCTTTTGATCTTTCAGCTCTGCTGACCGTTTGGCTCGCGGCAGACTGCTGATCCTCGTTCAGATATGTTTCTTCTGTCGGAGCTGTTCAGGTCATGACTCTAATAGCGTGGTCCAAGCTGACAGCCCTGTACAACTTCCTAGACGGAGGAGCAAACTTTACCAACAGCCAATCAAGTTCTTCATTTTATTACCCATACTGCTTACACAATATCTATGCAATATAATGCTTTTTTTTTCAATTTATATCCATTCGGTTTCTGTTCAGAGTACTAAGAGTTCTCACGGTGCTCCAGCTCACAGACACTGGTACAAAGTGCACTATAGGAGTGTGGGTTCAGAGTCCGACTGACGGCCAAAGGTCACCTGTCCTCGAGGAACACTCCGAGCTTATCTAGGTCCCTTGTTGTCACTGGGAAGGAGAAAGAAATTCGGTCTTCAGACCGCAAATCGGTGAGAAAACGCCAAACACGGTCACACTTTAATCTAAATTTAGATTAAATCACTTTAATCTAAAATGGCAGATTAAGTGGCCATTCAGATGAAGGTTTGGTCATTTAGCTGCAAATTACCGAACTATTTATAGTCTCCGAGTCGACTCAACGATCAGAGGAAGTCCGTTTCCTGTGAAGCTATTTTGATTGTGAGATATCAAAGAAGTGTTACGGAAGCCAGTGTTTTCTCTAAGGCCACCGCCACACACTTACGGCTGCACTGGTTGTCTCTCATTTGTTTTTTCTACTTTCACTATGACTCTGTCATTCATGAAGTGTCACAGGGTTTATGGCACAGCAACAATATTCAAAAGAGAAAAAAAAAAGAAAGAGAAGAAGACCGGCAACATGACTCATCACTGAAATAGACTAAACAAAACGGTACAGACATGGATATTGGCACTATATCAAACACAGTGAGGGAGGTCTCCTCTTAGATGGACATGTTTAGCATTTGATTCCCTTGTTTCATCTTCCTTAGTTTGATGGCTTTATGCACTTTGTGAGAGAGCGTGAACTGCCTGGGTGAGACTGTGCAGCCGTCGTGGGTCGGGCACGCCTGCGATCCGCCTCCCAGAGTCCCGGCTGGATCAGGACGCTTAGGGTGGAGCGTGGGTGCAGGCCAGTGGCAGGGTACAGACACAAACGGGCATACGTATTAGCTCAATATGGAATACTAGTAATGTGGAATTGTATTTCATGTTGGTAAGATTGCGATATGTAGTGCTACTGTGTTGTTTGGAAGGTTATATGAAGTGTTAGATTTAACTAGACCTTAACAGAATGTTGACAGTGTTGAGTTTTAGGTTTAGGTCAGATGTGATAAGAGCGTAGGAGTTAGAGTGGGTGTTGCAGGAGGTGACCGTAGCCCCACCCTTCCCTGAAGGCGCACCCCTGCTGTGGTCAACATATGTCATGGTAATACCATCACCCCATCCGATTAGTCAGGAGACGAAGCCAGAAAGATATTGCGTATGCAGAGTTACAATGTGCCTCGTCCTTTCTGTGGTGATAGCTAAACGCCTTATGCTAACTTTAGGGTACTCTGTGCTCTGTGCTCTGTGCTTTCTCTCTCTCTCTCTCTCTCTCTCTCTCTCTCTCTCTCTCTCTCTCTCTATATATATATATATATATATATATATATATATATATATATATATATATATATATATATATATATATATATATATGCGGTGTCAATAAAATGCATCCGCTATATGTCCAATACACTCACTCACACACACTTACACACACACACACACACACACACATATATATATATATATATATATATATATATATATATATATATATATATATATATATATATATATATATATATATTGCGTGATTTATTTCCTGATGGTAGCAGGCACCTGAGGAAATAGGTGAGAGGTTGCTTCGTTATACCTGAATGGCGCAACGTGGGCGTGTGTCGTGGCGCTGCGCCCGGTGTTTAGTGATTCAGCTCATATTAACATATTCAATAGACAGTGATGTCTTTCTCTCCTCAAAATCGGTGATCGGTCAGGGCCTCGTGAGCTCTCTCCGCCGACTCCCACGTGCTGTTTGTTTCTGGGGTTTTTTATGTTATAATTTATGACTAGTTAAATAACCATAAAGACACAGAAGAACTAGCATATTCAGTGATCTACTCGAATACGTTCACGCTGAACAATGCCCGATACACTTCCACAGATGTACCTAATGCGTGTTTCTTGACGCCCACACCACACATGCAGCCCTCGTCCGCCACAACCACAGACGCGCTCGTGCTCTCCCTCGCGCACATGGAGTACGCATCATGGAAGGTGGCCGAAATGAGCCACGTTTGTCGGGTTTTCCCAACAGACCAGTGACTGATGTCTATCGAAAAAAAATGAAACCCATTATTCATCTATAACCAGTGACCGCGATGGCGACTGTAATGATATCATCTTAGTACTAACTCTTTAATTAAAAACATCTAATGGATAAACCGGACACTGGTTGATCTAACCGAGTTGTTGGTGTAGCCGCGCGTAGGTTATATTTAACTGTGTTGTTTCATTGGGTCGCACGGGGCTGAACCCCGTAATCTTTTTTTCCCTTTTTTTACCTAACCCACATCGTATTTATTGTATATTTTCACCAAGCCGTGTTGTTGTTTTGTCCCTACCCATGGGAAACTTTGGTAAAAGTGCCTGTTTAACTGAGGCGGCCGTGTTGCGTCCTGCGCATGGAAACATGTTTTTAGTTTTCACGGTTCCTGGCAACAACGTCATCGCTCCGTCTGGGGGGCGTGGACGCGTTTAGCCAATCACGCGTCGGTGCGCGGCGCGTCTCCGCGTCCTGCAGGCCAATAGCGAATATAAAACACGATTCGAGGCGCGCACGGTTCAGATAATTGACTCTGCTGATCTACTGGCGATACAGTGTCGCTTCTACTGATACGGACAGTGCTTATGAATAGCGGTTTTGGAAGGAACAGAGTTTCGTGAAATACTGGACACTTCTTTCAAACGTCTGGCAAGGAAAAGGCATCTGTCGATTTGGTACAGTAAAACAAAAAAGTTGTTCAACTATTTTGGAAGTTTATTTCTCATTCACTTCTCTGGGCTTCCGTTAACATTACGGAACACACAAGATGTTTGGACTCTAGCATAGACAGTATTAGTACTGAAGACTATTCAGCCGAGAGGCAAGCGTTGTGCGCAATAACTTATTTTTTTAGCTCAAATAGGCTACTGTATCAATTCATATGTCAACAAAAATGGAGCAACCGTTTTATCATGACGACTCGTTTCTTTCTGCTTATGGCAATTCAGACGCTGCCCTGCACGACTACAAGCTTCTAAAGCAGAATATGAGCGTTGGCTTCGCCGAACCTTATCGGAACCTCAAGTCTCTTCGCTCTGAAAGCGACTTCTACTCGGGCGCCAGCGGAGACCTCAGCTCGCTGAAACTCGCCTCTCCGGAGCTTGAGAGACTCATCGTTCACAGCGGTAACGGCGTGATCACTACACCCACCCCGGGCCAGTACCTCTACAGTCGAGCGATTACCGAAGAGCAGGAAGGTTTCGCTGACGGTTTCGTGAAAGCGCTTGACGAGCTACACAAGATGAACCAGATGCCCCCTCCGAACGTGTCCATAGGAGCCGGTGGCGTGTCGTCTTGCTCGGTGGCACCATCGGTCTACGGGTCCAGCCTGCAGCCAGAGTCCCCCGTCTACACCACACTTAACAGCTGTAACCCCAACACTACCCTCCCGCCTGCGGCTAATTACCCGACCGCCACAATCAGCTACCTGCCTCACCACCACCAGTACCAGCACCACCAGAGCACCACGCTTCCCTCTCATCACTTCCAGCACTCGCTGCCCGGAGCCGGGCTGCATCCGCAGCGACTTGCTGCGATGAAGGAGGAGCCGCAGACCGTCCCGGACCTGCAAAGCAGCGACGGCTCCCCGCCAATGTCCCCTATCGACCTGGAGGACCAGGAGCGCATCAAGGCGGAGCGCAAGCGACTGCGCAACCGGCTGGCGGCGACCAAGTGCCGGCGGCGAAAGCTTGAGCGAATCTCGCGTCTGGAAGACAAAGTGAAAATCCTCAAGTCAGATAACGCCGGACTGTCTAACACCGCTTCGCTTCTGAGAGAGCAAGTTGCCCAACTCAAGCAAAAAGTCATGACACACGTCAGCCGGGGATGCCAGCTGGTGTTGACACCGAAGGTTGAATCTTATTAAACGGACAAAAACACGAACTCGAGACACTGGCTTAAAGGGGAAACACTGAATGAGAATACATTCTGATGCTAAACGCATTGCAGCACTGAGTAGACTATGAGAGGTTGTGCATTTGGTGTTTTCTTGTAGAAAACTACTGTTACTGTCTTTGTTTTCTGAAGCATTTCCTTTCTAAATCTTTGTTCATATGGTACTTCCAAATGAAATGCTCACGAAAGCAACTCTAAAGGACTCTAAGAGCACTTATGTAAAAAAAAAAACTTTTAAGTGCGAGTTATATCCTATGAATACATTCCAATAAGTTATTGTCATTATTTACGTCTGGTTGACCCGGACAAGTGTTACTGTTCCTTTGTTTTTTTGTATTTAAGTAAAGGCCTTAAAATGTATGATGTGTTTGCGTTCTCAATGTTGATAAACCGGATCTAGCCTAAAGTGAATATTCCGTTCAGACAGGTAAAGTCACTGTATTTAACTTGATCTCTTCACCTGCTTGTCACTTTCGTAGGTAGTTTTTACGTACAGGACGTGCACGCGTAGCGTTTGCTTCCTATTGACGTAGAGCCCAAATATGGGCAGTTTTGAGCACGTACGTCATTGAGGGCGAGATGCCGGGAACCCCCGCCCACGCGGCCGGATTTAGGACGTACCAAGGAGGTTTTTTCTTGCGCTGTAAGTCTGACGTTCGCATGAATGAGGTGCGTGTGAATGGGTGAAATTTTAGAAACTCGGGAATTTCCCCGCTCACAGCGAACTTCTAAGTTCCCAAAACAGTTTCAGCGAAAAGAAAACTAGAGATAAAAATAAGAGCGCGGAGATTTTCCGTGTCGTTTGCATAAAATTAAAGCTACCATAAGCACAAATAAGATCAAAGAGATGAGAAAAACATTTAATTAGGTTCCGCCGAAAAAATCTCTCGATGCCTTTTGAGGACGTTAAACTCACCCACGCTCTCTTACTCACATAATTTAGTTGTTTTATGTCCGTCTTTTTCAGTTCGACACTTGGTCTCATTAAATAATTATGATACTTGATACTATGATACGATGATGTCGTGTCAATAACAAAGCACATGTTTAAATATTTTGATTAATTAGTTAAGACAATTGTAATTATTGTAATTTTCTCAAACGCTTTATGCCAAAGGTATCCATTTGGGTCTCATGTAGGCATAATGAAGTCATTAGTTATAGCATTAGTAACTGGTTCAGTCGTTGAAGCCAGAAACAGAACTATGACCGCACTTCACTGGTCAGGAACTGGTGTATGAGAAGCCCACCATGAGTACGGCAACACCACCACCACAAAACCTGTTTAAACGAGAGTTCTCAAAACACATAACAGATTCTACGTCCATCTGCGTTACATTACATGATCACTAGACACAATTTAACAAGACTGTTAAGCAGAACTCCAATGAGGAACCAAATTTTAATAATAGCTGCCTGAAAACGCGCATTTACACACAACTCCCAAGAGCCTTGTGAAATGCTGCCACCTCGTGGACAGTGTGCACGTTCGTTTATTAAAAAAAAAAAGAAATCCGCAATTCACTACACAAGAATTGAAGAGGTCAAGAACCCAACCCATCAATGAGAAAATAAGTGAGCAGTGCTTTTTAAATCAACACCATCTTTATTTCACAAAGTCCAAAGGTTTTAACACCATCAACTGTTAAACTTCAATGGTGAACAGGTATAAAATACATGCATGTTTTCAACAGAAAAGATGAAATGGACTACAGAAATGTCAGTGCATGGGACTACCAGCGTATCAAATACTATGGTCAATTGAACTAAAGATGGAAATCTAGCATTAGAAATCTCTGCCAAAGGCTCAACTCACAAGAGAACAAAAAGGGCCAAGACGGTCTAACAAGCTCGTTGACCACCTGGAAGTGCTTCACTCCTGGCTCGGAGGTCACGGGGCACGTGCGGTGAACGCCTTACTGCTTGGAGAAAAACTCCTTACTCTTCTCAACATCCGGGATGATGGTGTCACTTCCTGGCTTCCATCCAGCAGGGCAGACTTGGAGGAGAGAGAGAGAGAGAGAAGCACACAGCGTCCTGAACCCGTTCCCGAAAGGCACGCTTCGTTGTGCGGTCTCACGCGGCCCACTTACCTTCCCCGTGCTTGTCGGTGTGCTGGAAAGCCTGGACCAGGCGCAGGGTCTCGTCCACAGAGCGGCCCACGGGCAGGTCGTTGACGGTGATCTGCCTCAGAATGCCTTTATCATCGATGACGAACAGCCCTCTGAGTGGAGAACAGGGGCATGAGGGCTGTGCACAACGCACAGGTCAGACCTTCTGGACACTTCCACCACTCACTGGCTATCCTCTCTAACGTAGACTCTACAGTTAGAAGTAGAAGCCCAAGGGTCCCGAGGGTACCTGTCAATCTGTCTTCCATGATCTTGTTTTTTGGTGTGTGTGTGTGTGTGTGTGTGTGTGTGTAAAATATGTCAGCAAAAATGTCTGTGGTAATCAACGATACAGATGCAGCATATAAAAGATATGGCTGAAAAAACATTTTATTTCTATTTTGTGTTTATTTGTGTTTGCAATTTGGAAATGTACATTGTGAATTTAAAAATATAATATCTAAAAAAGGAAACCAATTGGTCATTCATTATTCTGTGAAATGTCTTGTGTATTTTTAATTGTGTATTAAAACACAGCCATGCCAGTGTACTACTAAACAACCTCCAGTAATCAACTGATCAGTGATAAGGGCCCATTTAACAGGCTGAAGTGCAAACACAACATGCGATTATGTTACACTGGTATGAACAAGTCCAGCATTCACAATGCCTGTATGATACTGTAATACTACACTCCTGGGCCAAACCACAAACTACACAATATTTAAAAGGAACACCAAGCGATGTTTACAACCAAAACAGCTCAAACACTGCATCTAAAAGTGAATAGTTACTCTTGTTCAATTTCTTATACAACACACCCTCCCTTTGAGGTGACGTCCCAAATAGGCTTTGAATGCTCCTCCGGTGATCAGATCACATGACTACGAGCGAGGTGAACCGCCATAGAGGATCTGCGTGCTGATTGGCTAAAGAGTCAGGAGTTTGTAATTCAATGTTGACACTCAATGCAAGCAGACACCATGGTGGACTCTCAAAGAACACGAAACCCATGCGCTTATTTATGTGTTTGATGTTTAACTAAAATTACTTTGATGTGTCTGGTACATTATTTACGTATAACCAAAATGTAATGTTTTCTTTCAATTATGTAAATATATGAACAAAAGAGGCAACATGCATCAGCATATTTTGGCACTAGAACACATTCCAGTTGTACTTAGGATTACGTTTCGGTATCTACGAAATCTAGCAAGCTGTTTACAAAGTGAAGGTCCTGTTAGATACTATCCTATTTTACATTCCAGATCAGTTGTGGTTTAACCCTGATCTAGAAGAGAAAAGAATTTGCCAAACTGATACTGTAGACATTTCTCACTGGCTAGCTACCAAAACATGTCCATCTGTAGTGTTGGTTTGTTGGAAAAAAAAACATCCAACATTACATCGAAAGATATTGTGTTCATTAATGGTCAGCAATGTTATATTGTTCATGTGTCAGGTATAGATAGCCATTGTGCTTGAGAAAATACACAATGTGTATACCTCTCCACAACACTAGGGGGCAGCAGAGACACACTACTATACCTAAACCGAGGTGTCAGTACAAAGTGCAAAGAACATGAATATTGATTTAGTCGCAGAAAAATGTTATTTGAAAAATGCCTTTTGCCTCTTTAAGCTTTTACTGGTCTAAACAGTAAATAACTGAAAAAGTTGCACATCCAGCAATTTGTTAATTTGAATTTTATATCAAAACATTTGGAGTGCCTTATTCAAAGTTCCTTTTCATTTTCTGACCAATCATTTGTTAGGACCATTAAATGTAATTGTTGCTTTTTTTCTAAGAAGTATATATTCATCAGCAATGTGACATCACCAACACACCTGAAGGCGATGCCCTCGTCCTCCTTCAGCACACCATAGTCGCGGGATATGGACTGTGTCAGGTCAGCCAGCAGTGGAATGTTCATGGGGCCCAGACCACCTTGTTTCCTTGGGGTGTTGATCCTATCAGGAGAGAGATGATGTCACACTGATGACACACTGTCATAATGGTAAAGCAGACAGGGATAATGAGAATGTGGGGGTGTCAACATGACAACATGCTGTCGGAGCACAACACTATAGTACTCCGTCCCTCTGAAAGCGTTAACAAAACCAGCCTGGGTTCTTCCAAGACAAAACCAACCACTGTGTAATGCCAGCCTGTGTTTTGAGTTTTCACCCAAGATTTAAAGATATTTCCACTAAATTTTCAGCATACGCACTTAATAATCTAAAGACTTCTCTTTGACAGTTCTATAAAGTAATACTGTTAGGATTTGTTTATTGACATGCCACACTGATTGCAAATCATTCAAAGTATTTCTAGCACAGGTGCTGTAAGTGAAGAAACATACTTTTTCTGCAGAGAACCAAAACAGCTTAATTTTGGATTATGGGTCTGTTTGATTTTAACAGGCTGCAGAAACTTCTAGTTCAAGCGGCAGTTACTCTTTGTCCTGTACTGTTGCTTCTCTCTCCACCCCTCCCACTCTTGTCAGTCTTATCAGAGAAAAGCAGGTTAAGAGTAGCAAACTTTGATAAAGCAGAAGCTGGCGGTAATTTAGAAACCCTGCAGGGAGCACGCACGTTCACGCACGTACACACTGGCATAATGGTCATTAGTGTTAGGGATTGGATACGGACAGCACTCACCATCTAAAGACTTCACCATTGGCACTTACAATCCATCTCTGTTAACTGAAAGTGACCCATTTTGGAATCATTCCAAACTACCAAAACATTGCAGGCAGGCACATCCTGGGCACGCTGGTATTGGATTATATGCTCTAGATTACAGGCAGTCCTTGACAAAGACCGTTATCTGAGCTCTGGTAATTCAACACAGCTAATAAAGTCTTTACTATCTGCACTAACAATCCTTTCATTGTGTATATTTCCCAACATCTTTCTCAAACTGATCTCAATTATCCATTTCTAAATAAACAAAATAAGAAATTCAACTTATTTTTCTCCACTGGCCACATCAGAATGACCAGTATTACTGCCATCTTTGTAGCGTGCTAAATTACTTCAAAAAAAATTTTTTTAAATCTTCCCATCTAATCCAAGAACGTGAGCCTTGAGGTGTTTCCAGGCACGTCTCAACCTCAGCTTCACGGTTGGAGGCCCTCTGAAGGTGAGCGTCACGTCCTCACCAGGCCAAGTGGCTGAAGTGAGAGTCGGTGGACACGCCGATGACCTCACAGCCGATCTTGCGGAACTCTGCAGCACGCTCGCTGAAGGCGACGATCTCGGTGGGGCAGACGAAGGTGAAGTCCAGGGGGTAGAAGAACATGACCAAGTACTTCCCTGCAGACACAAACATGAGGAAACAGAGAGAGAAAGGTTCCTAAAAGCTTAAAGCAAATTTCAGCCCCCTGATTTGCCCTGCAGCACAAAAAGAGCAATGCACTGATGCATAGACATGTACAGCATGCTTTACATTTTCAGCGTTCAGCAGAGGATCCTATTCAAAGCAGCAGTATGCATCCTGGGAATCAAACTCAGCATTGCTGACGGTACCTTGCTCTACAACATGAGCTGCATGTGTAATTGCATTAGACATGACATCCAGACACACCACCTAAAGGGCTGTTGTCCGGGGTTTGTTTTAAGCACGGTTACGCTACTGTAGCTTAAGCTCCATTTGACTTCACTGTACCTCTGTAGTCAGAAAGAACAACATCCTTAAACTGGCCGTTCACCACCGCCGTAGCCTTGAAGTGAGGGGCGGGATGTCCGATCTTGGCGTTTCCGGAAGACATCGTGGGAGCTGGTTGCTTTTGACGACAGGAGAAGTCACATGAAACTTAGTTTAAAATGGTCTCAATTGCATGTTTCCAGTCCAGTCCTGAGGGCCCCTCCAAACCCATCACAATGGTACCAGATATTCAGTGGTGTGGTTTGCTCAGCGGTGCTCTAGACTGTGACAAAAGCACAAGCCATTTAAGGTGGACCCTGCACCTGTGTACTAAAGTAGGGCAGACCAACTCCAGACCTGCTGAGCCAGACCACTGGTGCAGGGGACACTTTAAATGTCTTCTGTGCTCCAAGACATCTCATTTATGAAATTATGAGCTATTTATCTTAATCAAATGCATTATAACACAGAAAAGCCATACCATTATTTGGTTTCTGCATGGAGATCTCCCATTACACAATGACCTCTGTTTATAGTACCATTATGTCTCTTTCTAAAAATACCAAACTGTGACCTTTATTACTGTCCACTGGCCGGCTGTCAAATCAAAAATCTTTGTTCATATTAGACATTATTCATATTAGAAAGATAAAGGTCAACCAGCTAATATCCTAGCTATATTTATGCAAATGACAGGACCACACATGCAAGTCACATGCTCTCCTGCTGGGGCTTCGAGAAACAATAATCTCATAAGAAGGCACTGAAGGCATTCGAGCAACACAGACATTGTTAATGGACATTGTTTTTGCGTATCCAAATAGATAATTCCCTTTTTAAAAGTTTTCAAAATCAAGAAACAGGGACACTCGTGTTGTAGAAACTTATTTTTTATCAAGGCAAGTACGAGTCCATCGTTGAAAACTAACATACACACCCCCCACCCCACACACACACACACACACACACACACACACACACACACACACACACACACACACACACACACACCACCCCTAGTGGTCGTACACATCCGACACCAGCTGGCACAATGACAAAGCAGAATCTCTGGTGTCCATCACGCTGATGGTGCAGTAAGGTGATAGCCGGCCGGCCAACGGACGTTAGCCACGCGCTCACGCGCTCGAGAGATAAACGGCTGAACAGGCGTGACGTGAAGGCCGCGAGACGTCGGCGAGTCACTTACAGTGCGCAGATGTACCTAGCTAGCCAGTTAGCTACCTGCAGGACTGGAGACCCGTCGGGCTTACTTAGTGGCCGAAAAGACGGGATACAAGAATAAATGCTACCTGACGTGAACAAAGCGATGAAAATATAGAATAACTAATTAAAACCGACGACTGCTATTTAAATATTTATTGTGCAGCTAACCAAACTATTGGGTTTGGTCGCTGGACGTTGTATTAGCATCCCACGTAGCTAGCAAATCTACTCAACAGTCAAGTACACAAAGAGCCGTTAGCCCGTTAACAACACAGCAAAAAGTAGCTAGATGTAAAACGTAACCAGTGTTTTTTATCTGAAATAAAGGCAAACTGACATAAATAACTGACATAGCGTGTAAGGATATAATATTACAGCGAGTCAGACAGAAGCAGCCAGCTACAGTGGAAACTCAATGATTCAATTAATTTGTGAGACACGGCCGAATTTAAACGCCAAACCTTCGCAAATGCAAAGTGATATATTTAATCTTCGGGGGTTTGTGCGGGTTTAACGCAAAATATAGTTTAAGCAGGTGTCGGGAATACTTACATTTAGAGTTCTGCACAACTGAAAGCGACTTTAAACAGAAGGAGCTCACCGTCACTCTCGACACAGCGGAGAAAAAGTGCCGCGCGTCCCCGTGACACGCGGAGACGAGGAGGGGGCGGGACCAGAGAGGAGGGGGCGGGGTTATATTAAGAAGAAATAGATATTTACATATTAAATAAAATATCCTACCAGAGAGAGAAAAAGAAAAACAGCAACAAATAGACCCAATTGTTTAATTCAATACAAGAAGCGATTTATGTATGAAATTATAAAAGAAAAAAAAACACGTCACGTGACAAATTCGCGCCAACCCGAGATTTGTAGCATCCGGTGGAAACGTCTGCTGTTCTCAAACTGGTCAGGTTCGCCACGTTTGTTTACTGTATCTGCTATACATACTTTAAGTGAAAGCTGCATATATATATATTTTTGCACTAAAGAGTTTGCAGCGCAACGACAATTGGAATTAACTAGTACAAATCAATTTCATGTTCGTTAAGAATGGTGCTCGCGTTGTTGCAATGAATCTTACGCGTTTGGCTTACTGAGATAGAAACTACCAGGCGAGCTAAAGTCAGTGTAACGCTAGTACTCTAGTTACTCTGGTGTCTTGGCGCTTTTAATAAAAGTAGGTGAAATCCACTTTCAAAGACTTGACTAGCTTTATGTTGTTTAATAAATAACCACGAATATGTATGTCACTGCATCTGTCATGTCATAAAACAGCCTTTCCTTTCCCCCAGCTTGCAAGCTATGGACTTAAGTCAATTTGAAGCAGATAATTCCGTCAGTTGTCGCTTGACCTCCCCTATACCGGACGCCTGTAGGACCCAAGACTGCTGTCTGGGCATCGATGAGGCTGGCAGGGGTCCCGTGCTGGGTGCGTACACTTCAGCTATGTAACGGTCACCTCGAGACGTTAGCTGGGTGCGTTACGGTCTGTAACCGGTCCTTTCAGCTGTGGCTGTTGATGGTTTCGCTGATTTCTCCGTGTTCTTCGTCCTTCAGGGCCAATGGTGTATGGGATATGTTTTTGTCCCGTGTCCAGGAAGGAGGATCTGAAGAACCTAAACGTGGCAGGTCAGCTGGACAATTTAAATAACCAGTTTTTGTTCTGTAGTTTATGTAACTACAACAAAACTAAGGCAACACTTTTGCCTGACAATACTTCTATTTAGTGTAAATGATTGTATGTGTAACCGTGATGCAGTATTGTAGTGTTCTGCTGGTTCTGTGTTTAGACTCAAAGACTCTCACAGAGGCTGAGAGGGAGAATCTGTTTCTGAAGCTGGATGAGGCCAAGAGCTTTGTGGGCTGGGCGCTTCAGATAATCTCACCAAACACCATCTCCACCAGCATGTTACAGAGGTGTGTGTGTATATATGTGTGTGTGTGTATATATATATATATATATATATATATATATATATATATATATATATATATATATATGTATATATGTATATATATATATATATATATATATATATATATATATATTAGGGATGCAAATTATCGATTAATTCATTAATCGTTAGTTGACTGATCTTATCGATCGACTTTCGATTAATTGATAAGCGGCGTTTTTCACCTGAATTTCAGTGTTTCGATAGGGCTTTTAAAAATATCAGCTAAATATACTGCTCAAAAAAAAAAGGGAACACTAAAATAACACATCCTAGATTTCAATTAATAAAAATCTTTGAAATCAGTTGAAAATCTCTCATTTCTACCTGTTGTCTGTTCCATTTGCACAAGAGCAGTTGAAATTGATTCACAATCAGTGTTGCTTCCTATCTGAACACGAAGTGTGGATGACTTGGAGTTACATTGTGTTGTTTAAGTGTTCCCTTTATTTTTTTGAGCAGTGTAGTTAAAACACTTTGTTCAAAAAGTATATATTATATTATGATAATTATATTGTATTATATTATATATTGCTCAAGTAATTATGCATGAGGAAATTTTTATGGTATAACAAAATAATTCATTTTAAAAAAGGAATAAATTAAGGACTGGCTCAGTTCAATTTGAAACATTAGACATTTAAAAAAATGTTTAAAAAAAAGAAGAAATTAAATAGAGAGCCAAACAGAATATTATTGAGCCCATGTTTGGACAATGTTTCTAGCTTTGTAGTGAACACATGCTGTAACGCGACCGGAGAGTGCCCAAGTTTCCACAACATCATTGAGCTTGTCAGTTAAACTGTCAGCGGTGTGTCTATCCGACGTGTTCGTCGTAATCAGCACTGCAGATTTTAGCTGCCAGTTCTCGTCAGCGTAGTGGCACGTCACAGTAATGTAACTTTTCGAAAACGCTCGCTTTCCCAGTGTAGCTGTGATTTTAGGTTGACCAGGTGCACTGGTGATATGCAGGACAGCTGCATGCATGGTGTTCAAATGATAATTGAGTGAGCTAGTGGAACTGTTGTACTTCAATACCGCATTACACAGAGAACATTTGACTTCTTTGCCTAAATTAACAATGTTGAAATTGTAGCGACTACTACTCCTCGCAGCGAGTTCCCTAACAGACAGGCACTTGGCCCTTTAAGTGACACTGGGAGAGCGGCGCCTGCGCGCGCCAGGGGAGGGGAAGAGAACAGTGCTATTGTTTGAGTTGCGTGGAAAATAAAGTTTCCCTCCTTGGGATTTTCTGGATTACGCAGTTTCTGCCTCGTTTCCCGAACCCGCTTCAAAATGGTCCCACACCGCACGTCTTTTCGCCCGCTTCATTTTGTTTTCCACTCTGGTCTTTCGCGACACGTGTTCACCTCTCGTTCTTACGCTCTGTTCAAGTTAATACAGGAGCGCTCTCTAATGATTAATCGTGATTAATACATTTTGATCGAGTAACGTCTTAATCGACAATTAATCGAAAGTCGATTAATCATTTGCATCCCTAATATATATATATATATATATATATATATATATATATATATATATATATATATATATATATATATAATCATTATAGTACATGTATTTTTCATGCAGTTTTGTCATCCCTGTCCCTTCACAGGGCGAAGTATAATCTAAACGCGCTGTCTCACGATGCTGCCATCGGCCTGGTGCAGTACGCCCTTGACAGTGGTGTGCAACTCAAAGAGGTGAGAAATATTATCGGGCGCGATGGCCACTTGCGCAGTGCTCGACGCGATAGGTCACATGCCGCATCTTCCTGCTGCGTGTGTGCGTCCGCAGGTGTTTGTGGACACGGTGGGGCCGGCGGAGAAGTATGAGGAGAAGCTGTCCCAGCGTTTCCCCGGGGTGAAGGTGACCGTGCGGCCCAAAGCCGACTCCCTGTTCCCCGTCGTCAGCGCGGCCAGCATCTGTGCCAAGGTCTGCCGTTGGTCTGCTGTGTTTGACTACCGCGCACACCGTCACTCATGTGTTCTCGGTATACACTGACTTGCTAATGAATCTGCATTTCATTACAGCAACGTGGTTTTGTCCTTGTGTGTGTGTTTGTTTATTAATGGCCACTGGTGTTGTCCTCTCAGGTGGCCAGGGACCATGCGGTGAAAGACTGGATGTTTGCAGAAGACTTGGGGGAAGTGGACACCGATTATGGTTCAGGCTATCCCAATGGTTAGCCCACACACACACACACAAACACTCACTCTTCCTGATTATAGTTCAGGCTATCCCAGTGGTCAGCACACACACTCTTCCTGATTATGGTTCAGGCTATCTGAATGGTCAGCACACACATGCACACACACACACACACACACACACACACACACACATATTCTTCCTGATTGTGGTTCAGGCTATCCCAATGGTTAGCGCGCACACACACACACACACACACTCTCTCTCTTCCTGATTATAGTTCAGGCTATCCCAGTGGTCAGCACAAACACACTTCCTGATAATTGCTCAGTGGTCAACACACACACACACACACACACACACACTTGCTGATAATGTCTCAGTGGTCAGGGCGCACGCACACTCTTCCTTTTCAGTTCCTCACTGTAAACACATTACATAAGCAGAATACATCACGTCTACTCACCAAACTTCCTGCCCTTGTCTCAGTTTCCCTTTAGAGCCCCCCCCAAACTGTTCACTGTGACTAATACATGTCTGAAAAATCAACTCTTCATGTACATATTGTTGTTCAGTGGAATCTAATGTAATGTTTATCTTGAGGAAAGATTTGTGTGTGTTTGTGTGTGTATGTGGGTGTGGTTGCATGCATGTGTAGACCCAAAGACAAAGAGCTGGCTATTGAAGTACTTGGACCCAGTGTTTGGTTACCCACAGTTTGTGCGCTTCAGCTGGAGTACAGCGCAGACCCTACTGGACACCAAAGCCGTCACCGTACACTGGTGAGTTCACCAGTTCACCAGCAGAGGGCAGTGTTTCATCGCTTGGGGAAAGTGGAGGAAGAAAACCATTACTTTAGTGTTTGGCAGTCTGGGTCCTGGAGTGCTTGTGCATTTTAGTGTGATCCCTCCTCCAACAAACTCGTTTCTATTTGCGCAACACAACTGTCAGGTGTCTAATTATCCAGTGAGTCAGTTGTGTGTCAGATGTGTTTAGGGCAGGGAAGACACCGCAGGGTGAGACCAGGCCAAACCCTGGATCAGCCTGAGCAGACCTGTCACTGCCCCAATAAAGTTGTTTCATCATCGTATAATCTGTCAGCCATGTTAATTCACTGGAAAGAGTTCAACTTTTACACATGGAGGCATTTTTATTTTGCAGGAAAAGCTTACAAATTTCAAAATGTATGTGTGCACGTGCATGTCTGGGTGTGTATGTGTGTTCGGATCTGATTGTGTGTGTGTGTGTGTGTGTGTGTACAGGGATGATGACGAGGAGGACGGAGAGAGAGCAGCAGCTCGTCAGAAAAACACGTCCATGCTGTCGTATTTCAGCCATTCCAAACCTGCAGGGGGCGCACACACACACAACACACACCGCTTCTTTACTGAGCGCAGACTACAGAACGTCAACACACTCTGAGCACACACTTAAACACACAGACCACATTTTGGACTGTAAATTCTTAAAATTTGTTCCATAGTTTCAGAAATTCAGTGTCTACGGGAAATGTAATGTATTTCATGCATATTTCTGTAATGTTCAAGAAATAAAATGTGTATTTTTACATTCTACAAACTTGCTTTCTTCTGTAAGTTGCTCTGGATATGTGTGTTTAACATAAACGTTGAATGTAAATGTAACATATTTTCATTGATGGGGATTTATTACAGTCTGTGCATGAATTCTGTGTACTTCAATATCATTTTGAACGTATAGTAAACTTTTTCAGGACCAAAACAAAATCTGTCTGAAACAATGTCTTGTTTGTCTGGAAACTTCGCTAGAATTTTTTTTATCTCTCGTGCATAACTAATGTCCTGAAAATGTTTGGTAACTGCTTTCATTATACTGGGATTACAAGTTGCATTGACCGGTAGTTGCTCCGCTACGGTAGGTGGCGCTACAAATGTATTAGTACCAAAGCGCATTAAAAGCAGAGCAGCGGGTACAGGCAGTTTCCGATAGAAGACAAGTGTGGTAAGTTTGAGAATGTCACTCGTTCATTCAAAAACCTACGTTGTTGAATTTAGTGTATATATATTCTTGTTTGATTATGATTTCCATATTATGTAGAGTGATTTCGCTCCCTTTATCAATCAGACAATATAACGGACCGGTTCGTGCTCACAAACTGCGTTGATCGGTTATGTTAGCTAACTATGCTAGCGTTAGCTAACCTGCTCTTGTTCACGGTACATTGAATTTAACGTCCTCTCGTCGTCGCAGGTACGTCAACCTTTAGAACTCACACAACATGGATATCCGACCGAATCACACCATCTACATCAACAACGTGAATGATAAGATAAAGAAAGAAGGTAACTAGCTATGACCTGAACATTTATTATTTGTTGTTTAATTAACTTTGCCTAGTCTACTTCTAGCTGTCTAACGTCAGGTAGTTCCTGCTGTAAGCTACATTTAGGTCACTAAAACGAATTGGTTGCATGAAATTAACGAATTAACAACCAATCTTTTCTCTTTACCTTAGAACTGAAGAGGTCACTGTACGCCCTCTTCTCCCAGTTCGGCCAGATAATCGAAATAGTCGCCATGAAAACCATGAAAATGAGAGGACAGGCCTTCGTGGTGTTTAAAGAACTGTCCGCGGCTACGAACGCACTGAGACAGCTGCAGGGATTCCCCTTCTACAACAAACCCATGGTCGGTCGTCTCCGGCTTTCATTCACGCCTTTGAATAATTAGACACTTTGGAAAGTTGCAGACATGAAGAGGAATACATTGGCTATGGTCTCGTCCATTATGGTCTTGGTTAACTTAACGAAGTACAAGACGCATCTTGTTTGAGCTTCACCCATTTCCCCACCTGCCTTCAAAGCAAATCAGAATATAAAAGCATTAGTTTGTAATGATACATTTTGAATGGCCATAAAATAAATTCAGTTTAAATGTTTCTTAGATGTGGCACTTCATCTGGTCTCGTTGCATTTCATATGGCACTTTCAGGTCCGTGTCTACATGTAATTGTACTCGTTACTCAGAAACGGCAAGTTGAAAACTGGTCAGCACCTTTAGTCTGTGTGGCTGATCAAAGTTTTTCAACAAAAGGCTCATGGATGCGCGCACAGTTCAGTTTGGGTGATGACGCTCCTCCTTTTGCTGCTCAGACTGAAGGATCTCTGTGATTTTACTGGCCCAGCATGAGATGGTGCTATAAATATGGTGGTTTTTCCGTTTTGTTTGCAGCGAATCCAGTATGCGAAAACGGACTCTGATATCATCTCTAAAGTGAGGGGCACATACAGCGACAAAGACAAGAAAAAGGAGAAGAAGAAAAAGGCTCAGGAGCAAGCAGCTAACGCTGCCAAGAAACCAGCGGTGTGTTTAGCGTGTGTGTGGTGCTGGTGGGTGGGGGGGGGGGGTGTTCATGTAATTAATTTCGAAATTCAAATTTGAAAGTCCTCATTAGCATGCTCCTTCATGAATGTTGTTTATCCTCTGCACATATCATTGTTGTGCTACCATATGAAACCTCGGTTTGGTTGCATCAGATCCAAACTGCACCTGTATTACTTGCTGCGATTGGTTGATGTGTGTGTGTGTGTCTTTGGTCTTGCAGGGCACCATCAGCACGCAGCCAGCTCCTCCAGCCACAGTTCAGGTACTGAACAGCGCTGAATTCCACTGATTGCCCTGTCTTTCATTAATGATGGAGACCCTGCATTCTGCCGCATAGAAACTCGATCAATGTCGTCTCTCTGTTTTAAGGTTCCTGATAACCCACCCAACTACATCCTGTTCCTGACCAACCTGCCCGAGGAGACCAACGAGATGATGCTGTCCATGCTGTTCAACCAGTGAGTCCTCTCTGCCTTAGCAGCACGACGTTGGGCATGAAAACACAATCTTGCACCTGTGGCCTGACCCACTTTGGTTTCTCCATGAAGTGCTCAGTTTGGGTTCCTGTCATCTGTACCCGTTTGTGGAACACTGTTTCATCATTTCAAAGAAGAAAAAATGATGGCTTATATTTTTAAATGCATATTCTTTCACACTTCCATTGCAGAGACGCTATCTGTCCTACTGTTATGGCCATCATTGCAAATCATTGTGATTGATATCATTTCCTGCACCCCTCACGTCTGCTTCCTGCCTCTGTCCAGGTTCCCGGGTTTCAAGGAAGTGCGGCTGGTGCCCGGCAAGCACGACATCGCCTTCGTGGAGTTTGAGAGCGAGGGCCAAGCTGGGGTGGCCAAGGACGCCCTGCAGGGCTTCCGCATCACGGCCACCTGCGCCATGAAGATCACCTACGCCAAGAAGTGACCACACACACACACACACACACACACACACATGAAACTCCCCTGTGACGGGAGCATTGTTGGACTGAGAACACAGCCCTGCTCAAAGGGTTTTCCATTGTCTCCCCCCACCACCTTTTAACTTTGGGTTGGTCCTTTTAAGTTTTTTATTGCACAAGGTGTCATTCAGATGTTGCCATATTGGTGAACAGAGAGTGGAGGGGGGCAAAGACTGGATGAAAATGAAATGAAATTTGGTTTGTTTTGTATACTGAAATAGCCTATTAAAGGACTTTTCTAAGATTCTGACACCTGGCATCCTATCTTGATGAAGAATGGAAATATTTGTGTAAAATATTTGTGAAGACCACTTGTAAAATGAGCTACTGGAGAATGCATTTCTGGACTGTGTTTCTAGAGAGCTGTTGCCAGATAACGGGTGTTATGTCTATAGGTGGTTTTACTGCAACTTCATCTGGAATGTCGAGATTATTGTTTTGATGTCACGTTTTTGCCATCGGAACAGTTATACTGGGGAAGTGGAGTTCAAGGCCGAGCTGTAACTATCTCTGCAACACAACCTGCGAACCATCATGAATTTTGGAACTCCGTGACAGGTCAATCAATAGGCCGTGTTCAGTATTCTGTGCTGGTGTAATACTCTATCGACTTGATGCTCTGTAAAAGGACAGTTGCATGATTCAGACACACAATTCAGCATTTTAAATAATTTATGTCTCCATTGCCAGATTCAGTTTAAATGCAATTAAAGATGTGCATGATCTGATGTTAGTATTTCAACATAAAATCAACAAGAAGAAAATATCTGCTTGTGTTATTCAGGTAGGCTATTGGCTGTGTGCGTCTTTAGACCTGTAGACACTACGTAGTGCGAACGTTGACGTTCATTGTTGCAGCTCAGCGTGCAGCTTACTGGGGAGAGACGTTGGGCTATAAAATAATATTGTAAAAAATGGGTTTATCCTTCATTTGTACTTGCGTCTGTAAACGCTGGAGAAAGCGTCTGTATCCAGTACACAGGTTTATGGCTTGGAGATCAATCTTTTCACACCTGCGCATTCTACAAACCTGTCTTCGTTTAAAATGATTGATCATACCCGTCTTCAGATCAAGGTACAGATCAAGGTTGCTGTCCTAAGTTGCAGATTCTAACCTCCTTAAAACGTCTGTGTTCATTATTCCTCATTAGCCTTGGACTAAGCAGTCTGTCTAGAACATGGACTCATTGTTTTGTAAAGGTGGGGTGCAAATGGCCAACGATTATACAGTGAATATATTGCAGTTGATGGTCTGAATGGGGAGGGATAGGGGTTAGAAGGCTGTGATCTTTATGAAAGGGCTTCCTCGTGTCTGGTTTTGGTTTTAGGAGCGCCCAGATGCTCTACAGTGCGTTTGTGATGAGTCCTTGTCCTGACGAAACGGCTCGAGAGCCAGCTGTTGTCCTTTTAAAAAGAAATAACTGATGTCGCGAGGTCGTGCATGTGCACACGTGTCTGCAAGAGTGAAGAGAAGAGAATAAGTATGTGCGCTTATGTGCGTGCGCAAGTCTGATTATGAGAGCAGGAGAAAGATCTGAATGTCGTCATATATCCCGTTTTCTGTTAGGCTCTTGGTCAGTCATTCCGTGACAATGATCAGGCGATACTTAACACGCTCTCTTAATCCTCCATTTTAATTCAATCCACATGCAACTTTTAGAACCCACGTGACTTACATGTCAAGGATGGAATCAATTAATTTTCTTGCAAGAGGGAGGGAAAATTCAGTAATATATACAGAACAAATCGTCTTCTTTGTGCAATCACCATAAGAGATTTCATATTCGATTCATCAACTACTTTGGCCTAAATGAAGCTGCATGAATAATGTGGGTTTTTTTCCTCGGGGCTAGACGTCTCTTTTCAGTATACTAGTGTGATAGGCTTATTGTAAATCTTCAGTAGTTATATGAATTACATTTTTTATTTCCCCCGAGGTCGAAGACAGGTTTATGAGTAATGATAGGCTACATATATCGTCTGGACCTCAGTTTTAGTGTCATGTATTTTGTAATTTTAGGAGATTACTGAACAAAAATGGAAACAATGCAATTATATCAGACGGGATTAATTTTGTGATTTACTTTAAATCATTTAATTTTATTTTAATTCAACTTTAAATTAAAATCAATCACGTGTGACAACAGTGAAAATAAAGTGTCTCGGTTTGGGAAAAGCAGGGGTAGAAAAGAAAAAGTCAATACCGGCGTGTGGTAATCTAACACCACACACCAACACCACACGCGCGCGCTCACGGAGCTGTGCAGTTGATTTGAAGAGCGGAGCGATGATCAGCTGTGGAACGAGAGAGGAGCACGCGAGACTGATGAAGACGAGAAGAGATGGAGGGATGGAAGGAGGTCACAGAGTAAGAGAATGGGCGTCTGGGCGCGCCCTTCGAAAAAGGTCGTTTTGTTTTTTAAACATTTCTTCGCCCTAAGTTGCATTTTAAGCTAACAGTAAATTCTCTTTTGTAATCCCTGTTTACGTCCCCGTGTAATGTAGCCTATATCTTCTGACACCTAGATGTTGGCTTAATGTCTGAACATGCGAAAAATTTGCATAACTGTGTAGTCTTTAAGTTTAGTATATCATTCACGCCTCATCACATCACACATATACCCAACGAGTCGGGTATCTTTAAACGACGGCATAGAGATCTTTCATATACGTTATGTTAATGATTATCACAATAGGTTATAACTTGAATGTCATGAAGTCTTCAGTACTAGAACCCTTGTTGGGTGTACAGTGAGCAAAAGTATTCTTAATAAAGTTCTGCTTAAAAAAACTAAACTTGTAAAGTTAATGCCGTATGCAAGATCTCTTCATAAGAATCATACCCAGATAATTTGCCCTCGGAACATTCTATATCACCGCTGTGCGCTCGCGAGGGTTCGGTGGAGATAAAAGGTGAGAGATGCGCGCGCCCCGACGCATTCAAAGCGATGGCGGTGCGTTTGTGTGCGCGCCTGTGTGTTGAGGGGTGTGTGTGTGTCTTACCCTGTTCGGGAAGGCAGGGATTCAACACCGTGATGTGTTGTGTACGGTTTGCATAGAAGGTTGCTTCAATGTACTTCTGCGGATTGAACAACTTCTAATAACTGCTAAGATCTAATAAAATAAGACGAAACTGAATCACATCGAAACGTCGGTAAGAAATGAATATGTGTCCATTGCTTAAGACGCTCAATGGGTGTTTTTTTCTGACATTTACTTTATTTCTCTGTCAGTTTTGTGTATGCCTGTCTGGATAACCATGTTTTGGGGAACAGTGAATAAACAGTGGATTAGAGATATTTTTTTATTTGCTAACATGATCATTGGAGATAATGAAAGCTTAATGTTATTTTTGTGCACTACAGTTTATTTTTAAACAGGTACATTTGCAATTATTGTGCGCTAATCGCACCAGCCGAAGATGTATTTCATTCAAAACCTCAGTTAAAATATCATAATGTTGCGGGCGAATCAACGCGACCAAAGCTTGAAATGTATATGCATTATTAACGATTTCTTGACTAATAAGCCTTCTGACAGAATGCTGTTGTACTGGGGAGTGATGCAATTTCTTAACCTTTCGAATTAGTGCATGTTCAAACTATCAAAACAAGGATAAATTATGTGACCGATCTAACCTCATCACGTCTGAATGACAAATTTACATGCAATAAACAAAAAAGTATAACTAATCGGTCCACAAAAATTATACAATTGTAATAATGCTGGGATAAGAACAATATTGTTTTCTCTTCAATATTGTTGACACAAGACAAAGAATGTTCTATTCATTCTACGGTTTTTAAAGAGAAAGTTTAAAGAGTCAGAAACAGCTGTTGTAGTTGAAATCTCTTCAATGACATGTCAAATGTACAAAATGAAGACCTAGTGTGGAATCACTATAACCTAACTGAACGAAACGTCGTTACCCAGAAGCTGCACCTGTAGAGAGGACTTCGGTACAGTATTAAAAACTCCGTTGGTACGTGGATCCTCGGGTTGTTCATTACTCTACTTTGCATTACCTGTCAGTAAACGAGCCACCTACAATAGCTATACAAAGTGCGCTATAAACGGATAATACAATAGTTAATACTATTGTAATAACTGCTGACGGAATTTCGATTTAAAGTTACATTAAAATTGAGTTCAACAGAAAACATTGAAGAATAATGTAAAAATAATATAAAATGAAACTGAGAGACTTTCTGTCATTTAAAGAAATCTACAATTTAGAAGTAAAATAATTTTAAATATTTTTTTAAATATTAAATAATCAATTCATTAAAGTTTAATCAATTCAGAATTATATAAATTGACAATCAAAGCCAGTACGTGTTCAGATCTAAAATGCACTTATTTTGACTGCACTGTTAATCTTCCATGCTCATGTGCCACAAGAAGTGTTTCTTTATTTGTACATTTAGTAAGTTGCTTATGGACATGAAAACATAGAGTGTTTAAAATATAAATTTGTGCTGCACCTCTCTCAAGGTAAATCACTTGCTGATTGCCCCTTCATGAACTTATGGTATATGAAATAATTTATTTCTTTTGCAGGTATCAAGGAAAGTGTAGATGACGGAGAGACTGGAAACAGTAGCTGATGTATCTGGAACCCAAGAGAACCAAGAGGAACAAGTATGGGGGAGATGAACGGCAGTACCTGGGGAGGAACGCTGGCTGAAGGTCTCTCAGCGAGGCCCCCCGACATCTTGCTGGCCAACTCCGACGTCCCTTTGGATTATGACGTTTCTCCGGATGACATCCCGGACACGACCCGGGACAGGGCCTTCTTCGTAGCTACGATCGTCATCGGCGTGGTGCTGGTCTGCATCATGCTCGTGTGCGGAATCGGGAACTGCCTCTTCATCGCCACGCTGGCACGCCACAAAAAGCTTCGCAGCATCACCAACCTGCTCATCGCTAACTTAGCGGTGTCGGACTTCCTGGTGGCTGTGGTGTGCTGCCCATTCTTGGTGGACTACTACGTGGTGAAGCAGCTGTCCTGGGACCATGGGATTGTCCTGTGTGTCTCCATCAACTACCTAAGGACAGTGTCTCTCTATGTGTCCACCAATGCCCTGCTTGCCATTGCTGTGGACAGGTGAGACCAGTTGTGTTTGTAGGCAAGCCAACCTGTATTTTGCCTATGAAGAAGGCCTTTCACAAGTTGTCCCTTATGTGTGTTATGTGTGTTTATTAATTTGTTTACATACATACGCATACAGGTACATCAGGTTGTTATTTATAGTTGCACTTCTATCTTAAAGGAAATTTTTTCTGTCATGAAATGAAACACAACATATTTGTGCCATCGTTTGGCTGAAGTGCGCGATAAACGTAGTGAGATCATCACCATGTAGAGGCAGATTCTTCAAACATCTCCTTAAGCAAATGTTCCTTATCGTAAAAGGTCCCTCATGTTCAGTGGTTATAAATTTAATGCTCAGTGCAATCTTGACATATCTTGGTGATGTAAATGCTTACCCAATCGCTTTTCCAGAACTCCATGACACATTATGAAGTGTTGCAAGTCAAAAATTTATAGATTTTGTTTAAAGGGGCTTAAAGCTGACAGATCTGTCCCTCAAGGGATTTTTTCATAATAACATCCAAAGGCACAAGGTATGGGGTTTTCCCTGTACAAGGCACACAGATATAATAAATCCCTTCTGACATTCTGGTGATTGATACATATTCAATTGAAATCTATTTGACAAGATGAGCATTTTTAACAGTAAAGTCCATATTATTTAATTTAATTCATGAATAGAGAACGCCTAAAAATGGCTTGTGTACACAATGCATGTGTCCTCAGATAAGACAAAAGTTGTATTTGATAGCACTCATGGTTCTTAATTCCCCCACCCTTTCTCAGTGTCTCTCTTGTAGTGTGAATGGTTATAATGTTGGTTTTCTGAGCAGCAATTCCAAGAAAAACAACTGTAAGTTTCCCTTCCACTCTGATAACAAAAGCCAGACAGTAAAACTGGCCAAATCCATTAGACCACTGACATATCATCTGCTTTATGGTGTCTGTGCCTCTTCCAACTGTTACAGTCTTTTGGTCTCATTCACCTAGTCTCCGTGTGTGTGTGTTTGCTAGGTACATGGCCATCGTGCACCCTCTGAAACCTCGAATGAAGCACAACACTGCCTATTGGCTCATATTTGGCGTCTGGATCGTCCCCGTGTTGATCTCCGTTCCCTCGGCCTACTTCGCCACAGAGCACGAGTACCCTGCCGGCGCCGCCGTGTCCTCCCACCGCAACAAGATCTTCTGCGCGCAGATCTGGTCGGCAGAGCAGCGGCTGCTCTATCGCTCCTACTTCCTGTTTGTTCTGCTCGGGGAGTTCCTGGGACCTGTGGCGGTCATGGCGACGTGCTACGCGTGCATCTCGCGCGAGCTGTGGTTCAAGGGCGTGCCGGGCTTCCCGAGCGCACAGGCGGCGAGACGGCTGCGGCGTCGGCGGCGGACGGTGCTGGCGCTGGTGGCGGCGTTGGCGGCGTACGTGCTGTGCTGGGCGCCGTACTACGGGTTCGCCCTGCTGCGCGACTTCTACCCGGCGCTCATCACGCGCCAGCGGCACTCACTGGTCGCCTTCTACGTAGTGGAGTGTGTGGCCATGAGCAACGGGGTCATAAACACCCTCTGCTTCGTGGGGGCGAAGAGCGGCGTGGCCAAGTGCCTCCGGTGGGCGGGGCTCGGTAGGGGGCGCCGTGTCCCCAGGGCGGCGGCGGAGGTGCCTGTCTGTGCCGCTACAGCCGGGATGGTGGCGGGGGAGGGAGATGTCAGGAGTTCCTCACTCAGAGCGACGGAAGAACTGGAGTGTACTCGGATACGATGAAGTGGAAGACGGGAGAATGAGGAAGAATGAAACCCAGGCAGCGTTCCCGGAGTTCGCATTTACATTAAGACCAGGGAAGTCTTTTACTCTACCAAAGGGACAATTTTGGAAAGGTTATCCAATCAGATTTGTGGCATGCCGGGTTAAACCCATGAAAAACTCAATTACATCCTCATCTAGGATCTGATGTAATCCAGAAGCCATAATCTGATGGAATGACTTGAGAAGCAGGATGGGGGGGAGTAAGAAGAAAGGAATCTTTACAGAGTCTGGCATTCACTTAAGAGGAAACATTATAGTGGATACATTTCCTCAAAACAATTGTATTAGCCCTAACCATGTGAATTAGCCCTAACCACGTGTATTAGCTCTAACCACGTGAAGCAGGTCTGTTGAGGAAGTCAGATCAGTTTCACTGAATGCACAAATTTAAATGACATACCTCATTGACTAAAGTAAACACATCTGTCATTTTATTTTGTTATCTGGCTCTTTTTTGTTCTCATCCTCTTTTCTATGCTGTTGTATCTCGGCCCTCTGTAAGCGCAGGCAGACATCTCTGATGAACTCTGCGCGACTAGCATCACTGCTAATGTTACGGTGATATTCAGAGTTGAGGCCTAAACCGTCTGCTTCTGCGTTACGACATCGCGTGGCACAGCAGTAACCAACGACGGTTTATATAATTCTGAATTGATTAAACTTTAACGTGCGACCTCCAGGAGATCTCCAGGACCGAGCTGGGAGCAACTTGGATGTGCTCTGGATGTGTCTCTTGAAACCTGCGAGTTTTACAACGTCCTTACTTACATAAACCCACTATAATATAATGCTTCCATTTTCTGTAATTTCGTATGTTTCAATGATGATCTGTTGTGTTGTGTGACAGTGTTTCTTTCTATTCTTAACAGGTATTATACATCTTTATATGTTTTCCCTCCTGGTTCCAGCTCTCATTAAATAAAACCATGATCATTGCACCACTCTAATTACAAATGATTCAGGAGAATTAGACCAATTAGATTCTGCAGAACCAGACTCATGCTCAAGTGTCTGTGCATCTGTCGCCTCCCGTCCTTTCAATCCTCTGAGCCTCCCGGTCATTTTGCACAGTCTAGATTTATTGGCCGTTTGCAAAGGAATCAGCAACCCCCCCCCCCCCCCGAGATTGTGTGCAGCAAGATCTGAATCACTCTTGAAAAACATGTGCCCATCTGAAGTTACACAAGCGCCGTGTGATCTGGATTCTAATTCATACACTCTTCGTTAGGTTTGCTGTGGTTGCTGTTGTTTCGTTGTTTTTGCAGGCATTCCAGGGGTTGCTGGGGACACGATGTGAAAGGCCGATATCACACTGGCTGCTCTGTAGCGGGGTGGATGAGTTTTGACAGTGGGTGGGTGCTCTGGGCTTTCACTGTTTGTATTGATTCATCTGTCTCAGCACACCCACTGCATTTAAATCCTCCATTCTCTGCAGAGTATGGGGTGAAATGAAAGTAATTGAATTCTGGGATTGAAGACTGTACACCTATTCTGACTACTTTAAACACTCACTCATTGTCTGGAGTGATTTATGATACAAGAGAGAGATTTTCAACATTCTTCTAATGGAGCAAAACCAGACTGTTTGCATTCAGCTAATTAACATTGTTTCTGAAAGTATAACCTATATAAAAATGTAAATTATTTGAATACTACAGCAGTTCCTTTACTTAAAGTTTCACTCTGAAGACGTAATCCAGATGGACGCTTTCACTAGCAACCCACAAGATAACCAGTAAATTAGTGCAAATGATGACAAACGGTGAAGCATGTGACTGAATTTAAAGGTGTTACAACAAAATGGCTCCAGTTATCCTGCACACTTTCACCAAGAGTCTCACTCATTCTCAACACACTTCTGTTTCAAGGCCATGAATCTTTCTAAGCACTTGTAGGGGATCAAAATCTTGCCTTGAGGGGTACATGTGTCCACCATGAACAGCTGAAAGACCAATACAATTCATGTCTTCCTCTTTATTGAAAGCCTACAAGGACTTAAAACAAAACAGACATTGTAGAAAGGCATTTTTTGCATTCGCTTTTAGTCTCGTACATCCCTGAACATGAACCTAAGTCATTTCCATGGAGACGGGGGGGTAGAAGAGAGATAACATCAATAGGGAATAATCATCCACCTATTCAATCCAGAGTGAAAAGCTCCCACCTGCATTTACAGAGTAATAACAGTCAAGTTGGCAGGCAAACTGATGTTTGCATTGCTGTAAGTAATATTAAACCTAGACTAAGAGTGCCAGACTTCACAGCAGCAATAACCCAGAGAGAGACAACCATGTACGTGGATCTTGATAAATGGGCTCTCTATAAAGGTTTACACTTGGACCACACCTGGAGTTAATGTCATTAGCAACAAAACATTGTTCGGGTCAAATTGCTGTGTTCTCAGAATATTAACAAGGGGAATATATGAATCAATGATCAAACCTACCGTCTCCAGACAAAATGCTTAGACACGTCTTGATTCTCTGAAACCATTTCAGTCCAACAGAACAGAATTTCGATCACGTCTAACATGTTGCGACAACATTAGTGTTAATTACCTGCAGCTACATCAATATTAGAAGATCTATCATCACAACAGGGCCCGACTGCTGAAACTCTGTGAAGCGTATTCCAGTGCAAATAATTAAACAGATCATTGTATTTTTAAAGGTTTAAAAGGTTATAGATTTAATTTCCAACTTACTAAAATCACGCTCATTACTTCTCCTAAAAATCGGGCAAAACTCATCATGCAGCACTAAGGATTTAGGTTTACTAAAAGATCATGTGAAAACATAAAAAAAAAAAAAAATCTGAAAGACATACTATAAAACTCAGTAAATCAAGTCACACGGGCACACTTAAACCTGGTCTAGCTCTGGATCCATCTGTCTGTCCTTTGGAGACTCTTACAGCCTGCAGCTCTTCAAAGCTGTCAATAATGGCTCTAACAGGCTGAAATGAACGCTTAGAAAACATACAAAATCAGAACTCACAGACACATCTGCTGAATCCATTTGAAAGTTTTCCCTGGCCCAGCTGTCCATGCTATACAGACTGAGTCCCTGCAGATAAAAAGCCCAATAGTCCATCCAGACGGTATCAGGTATCATGGTTAAAAAGATCTGCCAGCAACCAATAACCAAACCAAAAATGAATAAAGTGTATTAGGGTTCACAGAAAAAAGGGCATTTCTAAACAACCTCCAGTCACTGTTGTTGGAAACCTGGACCCTCTCCTCTTTATCCAGTACAAGCAGCTTTTCCAACACCCTGGAGCTCTCACATCGAACATCTCAGAACGCCGATGTCAGTTCACTGGGTGCATGTAGGAGTTAGAACGCCTGGTCAGAGATTTTTGAGATATTACATTGTTATCGGGCAGCTGTGCCCAACCTGCTATTAAAGATCTGCCCCTCGGAGAGCAATATCTATTCTACCATACCTGATCCAGCTAGATCAAGTTTGTCTGGGCATTTTATAGTTTATGTGCTAAACTGGCCTGAAACTAGTCCCTGCTGGCCAGTAGATCACCAGTCATCCGATCACTTAAATCCGGAATAAGATTAAGTGGATTCAACTGGGCAACCAATTAATCAATCAGGTAAACCAGGAACAGGAATGGAGATAAATTCCACTCAGGAGCAGATGACCAGTTGATTGATCTGGGAGTGGGGTTGGAGTTTCACGCTGCAGAGGAGCAGGGCTGGAGAACCTGGACTCATGTCACTTCCTCTTCCTCCTCAGAAAGGCTTTGGCCTCCTTCTGCAGCTGTTTAACATCCTCCTTCCCACCGTCATCGGACTCGGGCACGTAGTCGGAGCCTTCGTCCGCCTCCTCTTCCTCGCTTTCGTCATTAATGAAGCTGTCCTCGTATTGGTCTTCATCATCATCGTCTTCAGCGCTACCTGGCACCGACATTTTCGCTGCAATTCATGAGGGGGGAAAATTTATACAATAAGCATTATTGTGAATGACTAACATCATATCAGAGAAACACTGGAAGATTTGATTAATAGAAGTACTGGAGTACTACAAGCATGGACGTAGTTTTGATTTCATAAGTGGGGGGGACACAACCTGGGGTGGCGAACTGTTGAGCGGGGGCTGGGGGGGGGGGGGGGGGGGGGGGGGGGGATTGAATGAAAATTGTTGAGCGCTGTGAACAAAAATTGTTGAGCGGGGGGGGGGAGCTCGGAGCTGCATGATCCTAGTGCTAGATTTGTCGCTATTTGGATATTGTTTTTTTAACCGTTTAAAAAGTGGGGGGGTCATGACTTCGTCGCTACTTAAATATTTGGTTTTAACTGTAAAAACTGGGGGGGGACCAAAACCGGCTTTTGAAAAAGTGGGGGGGACATGTCCCCCCCGTCCCCCCCCAAAACTACGTCCGTGACTACAAGTACTGTTTAATAGAAGCACTGAAGTTCAAGTACTGATTAATAGAAGTACAACTACTGATCAATAGAACTTTATTGACATGAGTGTGACAGTCCAAACATAAATGCTAATGTAGCTAATTAAACATAGAATCATATAGCATTATGCTAACAGGGACTGTCAATTCACAAACATTAAGTCGATTCACTAACCCTAGTGAGACATTACATTAGTGAGTGAGTCAGAGAATGAGAGGAGAGAAAATGAGAAAGCAAGGGAGAGAGAGAGAGAGAGAGAGAGAGAGAGAGAGAGAGAGAGAGAGAGAGAGAGAGAGAATGAGAAAGCAGGAGAGAGCACAAGAAAAAGAGAAGACATTTGCCATGTTTTTCATTTCTCATTCTTGAGATGTGTGGTATTTTGTATTAGTCCTGCTTTATCGTTTAACAGGCGTGTGTGGGTAATCACTGCAGGATATGAGGTTGGTTTGCGTTAATATCAAAGCACTGAAGTCAGAGGTCTGTTCATATTCTGCGTCTAATGTTTATCATTTGTTTGAGTTCATCTGAGGTTAATTTAAGGGAAACACAAACCTGGAGGTGTAGTGTGCTTGTACTGTTTTTTGTGTAAAGGGTTCTTCCTGGAAGAAATAAGGACATGCAAAATTAATTTAAACTACAAGAGTTTTCAGAACAAGGAATTACTTTGTAATCCCATTTAGTTGAATTCCACTCTCCACCAGATGTAATTAAAGCACAAATTGAAAACCCTGTGACATACTTCATCCAATAATGACAATTAGCAGGGAGTTGCAAATGAGGGTGTGTCAGTATGCTCGCATGCTTAATTAAGCACAGTAATTAACGATTGGCTGTGATTAGCATTTTGAGGTGCAACACTACTCTGACCAAACTCACCTGTAGCAGTCAGTACCATATGGACATTCAGGCCTGTCGTCACCTCCGTCACAGTCATCCTCGTTACTGCACTCTTCCTCATGGTCATCATCTCCTGGGTGACTACACTCACGGAAGTGGATGGGGTTTTTTCTGGAAGAAGAGAACAAAGGGAAAATGAGAGTGAATTCAGGCTGGTTAAATCAAGGTAAATAACTGTGTTGCAAGAGTGGACGATTGAAATGTACAATTCATATGAATTTTGCATAGTTGACAACTAAACACATACATGCGTTTTTCATTTCGCTGATTGCATCATAATGAAATGTTTACCCTAGAAGGTTTTGTTATTTCAAAGTGTACAATTCAATTTTAATGCCCACGTGTTGCAGGATTGAGCAATACTAAAGAGCACAGTCTGCTTCTAAGACAATAAGTGTTTTTTAACCTCCCCTGCCCCCATTGTAGAACTATTAGGACGTTTTTTTAGGAGGACACAAACACAAGTAAACCAGCAGGTAGACAAAATAACCACAGTAAAGAAGAAAAAGAGAAAAATGTATCAGAGATGATAAGAAAATGAAACAGAAAAATTGGATTATTATTTATAGTAATAATAAAATTATTTAAGCAGGTTAAAGGGTTCACAGATCTTTAATCTTGTTGTCACCTTTATGCTTTATGGGTAAAGATGTCATTTCAACAGCGTACAGAACGGCCAAATGAATCGGGCCTGCATCTGCCACGTCACTTGGACCCAAATGTAAGGAAACATGACACTGTGTGTGACTGTAAATATTCACTGGATGGAAAGATCCCATATACTGATTACAATTCTGGAATCCCCTTCTCGAATGTGAGGAACTGTTAAAAGTTCTTCATCTGTTAGCTGTTTGCAATCAAAACCAGAGACGTAAGACACTCTGACAGCCGTAGCATTCTTTGACATCACTGAAAACCCATGGAACCAGTTTGGACATAGAGACTTCATAGAATTTGACAATGGAGACTTAAGAGTCCTAACTTAAACGAGCGTTATCTGATGCTCAGAGGAAACAAACAACGCAAAGTAATATGACCAAACGCAGCAAGAACTTTAAACTGGAATCACACATAATCATTCCTTGTTTAGAAGGGGCTTTCAGAAGCAGATTATCTTATTGGTTGCTTTTGCTGAACTAATGCTTGGAACAAGAGTTTTCTAGAATTTTATCAAGGTATTCTAGAACTTTTTCAAGGTTTTCTAGAAGCACTGTACCTGTAGCAGGAGGTGCCATAAGGACATGGTGTCCGCTGCTGAGCTTTGGACTTAGAGCCGTCTCCAGGATCTGCGACCTTTGTCCTCTGGCGTCCGTTCTGTGAGGGTTGCTCGTTTGCCTGCGAGTTTCTGGGCTCTTCCATTGCAGGGGGTGAGCCTCCAGTTCCAGACCTCGGAGGGACCTCTGCTTTCTTCCTTCCTCTCCCTTTCACCTCCTCTTCCTCTCTCTCTTCTGTGTCAACCACAGCTGCCTCTTCACCAACCCTGACCTCGGGAGACCTCTCTGGGCTCAAATGAGGAGCATGAGCCTGGTCCTGCTGGAACAGTCAAGGGTGTCACTTGTTATGCACATAACATCCTATAGGAAATATCAACCCCAACACACTCACAACCCAAAAATGAGTAATACAATGTGGTCTTGAGAAAGGATATTGTGAAAGAAATGCACAATAGCTCACAATTGCAAATAAATCATTTCAATTTCAAGTTCAAGACACAAGTTCAACCAAGAAAAACCCCCAATTATTTCTAAAAAGACTTGGGCTTATGTAAGTCCACCCTGTGTCTTTGAAAAACAGCCCAGTGAGTCCAACCCTAGTGTGTCTTCACAGTGTCTTCACCATGATGCCACAGCTCCAGGACGTTAGCACACACCTGGCTTTCATCAGGGTCACCCGCCAGCCTGCGTGCTCTCTTCCTGGGCATCCGAACCACCTCACTCTGCTCAACCTCCTCCTCCTCCTCATCATCGTCTGATAAAGGCAGCCTGGCCCGAGCCTGTTCGCGCCTGGCTGCCCGTTTGGGCCGGGCCGGGTTTGGAGTGGCCCGTGCTGGAGTTCGCTTAGCTGCTGCTAGAGAGAGGAATAGCAGATGGAATAAACTGCACAAGGATCAAATAAACACAAACAACTAAATAAACACTATTACTAAATATTTTAGTCTCACAGAGAGAAAATACACAACTTCAAAAAATTAAAAACAAAAAAAATTGTTTTTTAGCACTGAGAGGACAGGGTTTATTCTTAAAAGTGGACAGACTAGTTGAAATGAAATGTGCCATATTTGTCAATTGTGATTTTTCACTGCAATCGAAATTTGTCCTCCGCATTTACCCATCTGTGCAATTAGAACACACACCACACACACACACACACACACAAGTGATTACTAGGGGGCTGTGGTGCCCCCTAGTAATCATGCCCAGAGCGGTGGGCAGCCCTAGTCCGGCACCCGGGGAGCAGTTGTTGTTAGGTGCCTTGCTCAAGGGCACCTCAGTCATGGCCTCAGGCCTGGGAATCGAACCCACGACCCTAGAGGGTGCTGTGTAGGCCCTGGCAAATAATACAGAGTAATACACTGATTTTCTTTTTTGTAGAACAGCGTTTATACACTCTTAGGTAGTATAAAAAAGGGTGAACCACAAATAACATGTTCTGATCCTAACAACACATAATTGGATAGAAAATGAGCAAGAACTGAACCAAGACCTCAGAAGAGCAGCGGCCTGCTCACTTACCTCTGCTCATGGGGGGGTGTCACTTACATAATCACATTTGACACAAAGAGAAAATCATGGAAATACGTTTTTTGTATGTTTTGATATTAAATTCAAATGAATGTATTTCTGGGTTTTCAGAAATTTGCTGATGAGACCATTATAAGCTTAATAGTATGCAGTTTTGTGTTTGGGACATTTAATTTTTTTACCCAGAAGTATACAACAAGATGTGTCTGAACTGAATACGACCAGTTGTGAGAAGCCAGTGTAATGTAATGAGCACAGGTGTGTGTGTATGTGTGTGTGTGTGTGTGTGTGTGTGTGTGTGTGTGTGTGTGTGTGTGTGTGAGAGAACAGGAGTAATGATGTTTGCAGTTTTCTTTGAATGAGTAATTGCAGAATCTGAATTATGGATGTACTGCAGTTTGCTGCTTTAGACATGTAAATGTAATATGTGTTTGGAAGTACAACGTAGAGTCATCATTTGATACTTGATATCAAGCAGTTTCTGTGCTATGGCAAGAGTGAAAACCACACTGAAACATCTGTTACAAATCACTGTTGGACTGCAATTGAGGCGTCTACCTGCTACAAATCGTTTACAAGAAGTGTACAGACAGAGACGGGCCCGCTGGGTGTAAGGGTGGTTTCTTAAGAATGAGAGAGACAGTAGCAGTTTTCAGACGCACTGGAACTAAGCTGGAGACGGTAGAACTGATCACCGCGTTCACAGCGGATCACGGTGGATCATCGTGAGTTGCATGTAAATGAAGTGATCCTTCCTTCCAGAGGGACGAGTTAATAAGGGAGGTGAAAGTGGGGTTATAGTTACTAATATGCTCATCAGAAGAAAGCTGGATTGTGGCTGTACTATTTAGCTTGACATCAAGATATGGTGCTTTTCCTACATATCTTTTGTAAGTGTATGTGAAGAGCAAATGTAACGAGTTCTGTGGTCCGATATTCCATGAACAGCGCCAGACTGGCAGATTATATTTCCTAGCGCTGAGTAAACAAAGCCTTTTACGTACCCATTTTTCTGAGATTGGTAACAAACATTTCCCAAACAGAATCAAAATAGTTAAGAAGAGAGAAAAAATAATCATAGACTTAAGTCAGACCTCAGAGAGCAAGTATGAAAGTCTAAATGAATATTCCAGTCATCCAGGAGAACTCCTGGAGCAAACAGAGGAACCTCTGACACAAAATGTTGAGATGGATGATCAGGTTAATTAAAATCGCACAAAACGTTTTTATTGCTAGAATTTCGGGGGTACGGCTTCTAAAAGTGTCACAGTGCCAACACGTATGTCATCTCTAAAAACCACGACAGGTCTTCCTCTCTCATGTTACAGCACCATCACGCGCTGGAGAAGAAAACGTTTTCGAAGTCGTCTCGTTTTTATGTAACTATCAGGTGTCACAGAAAGTCGCAACTGCTCGATAACTTGTGGGCCAAAAGGGTGTTTTTTTTTTGTTAGCAAACAACGAAAAAGAACCACAGCGATCTTACGGACCATTTGTCTAGCATCAGAGTCCAGTTCTGGTAAACATCACAACAGGTAGATGTTTTATCTGCCTCCGTCCGTTTAGTCTCAAGTCTCTGTCCGTTTTAGTCTGATAAAATAGAAGGAACACAGTGGCCAGCAGTGCGGCGTAAACCTATCCAGGTTGGAGAGCTATTTCTGCAGTAACACACTCTTCACAGTGTGGATAAACATCAGAGCACTAGAGGCAGTCAAACGTGAAGGTGCTGATGAGGTGGGCACCATTTTGTAGCAGAAATGTAAGGGATTCAATTCAAGCAAGGCTACAATATCCAAGATGAAACCCAGGAAATTCATCCAGAGTTACCAATTAGGAACAGAGTTAAAGCACGTTAGCATATCTTCAAGGCCATCAAGAGGTATGACATCAGCAAACAAAGACCTGGAAGCCAACGTCTCCGTGAGTAAAAGGGAACAAGAAAGAGAAGGACCCACAAAAGCCCACGCGATCCAGAGAGCAGCGGCCAGAGCAGCCCAGCACACCAGCATACGCTTCACCGCAAGTGTACCTTAATAGTGAACATTCTCGTGATCATTCGACACCATCATCACCACCAATAGAGATGGAAATGCCTCATTGTCGTTAACAGCACCAGCAGTACAATGTGATTGATTAATCTTAACCCAAAACCACTTATGTTCAATAATAATGAAAAGATGATAGCAGCGGTCATTATGCAAAGATGTTTGTGCTAAATGAGCCCTGCTGGCTTTCATTTATACCAAACCGTTTTAGAGTCCTGGATGGAAAATTCCTATGAAATAAAATGGTTGTTTATTGGGTTATAAAATAGTTGCTCGTTAAGAGTAACATACAGCCGCTGGAACAGCAGCAATGGTAGCAGAGTGAGTTGAAGGTGTGTGTGTGTGTGTGTGTGTGTGTGTGTGTGTGTGTGTGTGTGTGTGTGTGTGGGGGGGGGGGGGGGGGGGCATAATACTTATGAGTCTCTTTGGAGTCCTTTCTGAAGCATGGTCAAGACTTCAGTTTATCATGCTTTGTGTGGGTGGCAGCAATGTAAATGCAACAGATCCCTCAAACAATGTTTCAAGAAAGAAGCAAAACAGGATAAATGCTGTATGTAACTGTGAAACTGCTGTGTGCATGTTTGCATGAGTGTGTGTGTGTGAAATAAGTGATCAAACCGAAGTGGCATTTAAACATCTCCAGATGTGAGAGCTGTCAGTGGCCAGCGTGACCACGTGTGCCGGCCCAAGATGTTATCAGCTTGTAAAACAGCACCAGGTGCTTCTCTCCCACAGAGGAGCCACAGCTGGTTTGTACTGAACTCAGTCGATGGGCTGATAAAGTAGAAGAACCTAGTAAAAGTCTCTCTGAATGTCAGCGCATATGTTCAAACACTAACAAGCTGATCCAATGGTCACTGAAGCTAAATGGATAATGAACATTACGGGACAATCAAAGCGCCGTTATGACCTCCTGCTATTGATCATACTGAGTGGACTTAATGAGGAGAGAAAAGCGAGAGCAATACCAGCATTGAGAAAGAATGAGAGAGTATGAGTGAGTGTGAGAGAATGAGAGAGTGAGAGAGTGAGAGCACAAGAGTGTGAGAGAGAGTGAAAGTGTGAGAGAATGAGAGAGTAAGAGCGTAAGAGTGTGAGAGAATGAGAGAGTAAGAGTATAAGAGAGTGTAAGTGAATGAGAGTGAGATTGTGTGAGCGAATGAGAGTAAGAGAGAGTGTAAGAGTGTGAGAGAATGAGTGAGAGAATGAGAGAATAAGAGTGAGAGAGTTTAAAGTGTGAGAGAATGAGAGTGAGAGCATGTGAACGAAAGAGTGAGATTGAAAATGAGAGTGAGAAAGAATACAGGAGAGAATGAGTCAGAGAATGAGAGAAAGAATCACAAATTAAGAGAGAAGAGAATAAGAGTTAGATAAAATGAGTAAAACAGATTAAGAGAGAGTGAGAGAATAATAAAGTGAGATACAGAATGAGTGAGATAGATTAAGACAGTGAGAGAATAAGAGAGTGAAAGAATAAAAGTGAGTGATAGAGTGAGCAGGACAGATTAAGAGAGAGTGAGAGAATAAGAGAGTGAAAGATAGAATGAGTGAGACCTAAGAGAATAAGAGAGAATGAAAGGTGAGAGACTGAGAATAAGAGAGAGACAATAAAAGTGTGAGAATGAGTGTGATAGAATGAGAGAGAATGAGAGAGTGAGAGAGAATGAGAGGAGAATAAAAGAGAGAGAGAGAGAGAGAGAGAGACTCTTTCATGTGTCTTTTACTACACATAGAATAATAAACTTCCAGAAACCTTTAATAAAGCTCGGACAGTGTTTGTTGTCTCTTTCTGGCTGTGCAGTGAAGTGGTCTGTGCACTGAGGTGGTCTGTGAGGTGAGCTGGTCTGTGAGGTGAGCTGGTCTGTGTGGTCAGGTGGTCTGTGTGGTCAGGTGGTCTGTGTGGCAAAATGGTTTGTGTGGCAAAATGGTTTGTGTGGCAAGGTGGTCTGTGTGGTGAGCTGGTCTGTGTAATCAGGTGGTCTGTGTGGCGAGGTGTTCTGTATGGTGAGCTGGTCTGTGTAATCAGGTGGTCTGTGTGGCGAGGTGGTCTGTATGGTGAGCTGGTCTGTGTAATCAAGTGGTCTGTGTGGCGAGGTGGTCTGTATGGTGAGCTGGTCTATGTAATCAGGTGGTCTGTGTGGCGAGGTGGTCTGTATGGTGAGCTGGTCTGTGTAATCAGGTGGTCTGTGTGGCGAGGTGTTCTGTATGGTGAGCTGGTCTGTGTAATCAGGTGGTCTGTGTGGCGAGGTGGTCTGTATGGTGAGCTGGTCTGTGTAATCAGGTGGTCTGTGTGGCGAGGTGGTCTGTATGGTGAGCTGATCTGTGCGGTGGATTAACTTTCTCGCATTAGTCAGCTAAACACAAGCAGCTGTGAGGATGGTGTGGGAGGGCCAGAGTGCAGACATCACAGATGAGGCGCTCGCACAAGAGCGCAATTACCACGATAACATCAAAGCTCCTCGGCCCTTAGATACCCTGCTTGTGTTCCCTTCCCTGCAGCTCTCTGACTCACTCTCTCTCTCTCTCTCTCTCTCTCTCTCTCTCTCTCTCTCTCTCTCTCTCTCTCTCTCTCTCTCTCTCTCTCTCTCTCTCTCCCCCACTAGACAACAATCCCCGACATCTGACAACCGTTGCTAACTATCGTGCGCAGTTAGCAGCGGTTAACAAGCACGTCTCCACCGGCAGCCGGCAGCATTGCGAGCCGTGTGGTGGGTGTAGCGCTCCGTCGCCATGGGGACATCACCTGTTGCTGGCAATGATTTCAGAGCTGTTGGGGTGACGACCATCATCCATGCGGGCAGAAGGCGTTTTCTCTGAGGGGTGTCAGGGGCAGATGCTACCGTCCTGGAGACTGGAGCCTCACCCACCACCTGAGCAAAGACCACCATTCAAAGAACAGCACAGCAGACACACCACAGAACAACACTACATTTATAGCCACAGAGAAAAAAACAAACATTGGTAACTAAGAAACAGTATGTCAATTATGCCAGCTATTGCGATGTGAATTCCAAGGTTTCTGTATTCTACAGATACTGTGAAATTCTATTACACCTGAATTCTACAGTAAAGACAATATGAATTCTATAGTTTCTGGATTCGACAGTAAACATAAGGTCTACATTGTCTGAAGGGTGAAATGCTACAGTTCGGATCAGGGGACTCGATACCTGGCTGCAGGGTGTGAGTGAGGGCCCACTTCCAGCCCGGGGTGTGTACGCCAGCGTCTCCTCGGACGGCTGAGGAGGTTTCGATGTGTCCTCCACATCTGTGTCCTTGCCTGTCTCTACCTCACAGCCCTGACTGTTCCTGTGTCAAAACAAAACACACACAGAAAGCAAATGCAAACCTTATTCCCTTCATTCATCACCTGGTGTTCTGTGTGAATGAGTATTAAATAAACTAAAAGTTATGTTAGAAATCGTCACTTTGAAACCTCTAGATGGCCAACAATTAACCCGGATAAACTCTCAAAGAGTTGACAAGCGATGTTTTGTTTTATACTGGAAATCAAAGCCTTCTTAACTCTAATTTGTTAGTAATTAAGCATGAAAGTCTTAATTATCCGTGGGATCAGCTTTAACTTGGTCTTAAATGATTCTGTAACTATATCAATAAACACACTGACATACACAGACACATACATATGCACCATGGCAATATATTTCCTGTCATGTTCTAGTCCTAGACTCCTTTCTTCAGGTTTGTGTATATGTTGGTGTGGTTGGTTGTATACGTGTTCACCAGTCTCGTAGACCTAATGTGTTATACGCGGGGCTTGTTATGGGTTTGGTATATATTGTGTGTGTTTGTTGTGTCCCGTGTTCATCTTTGTGAGTCTACTTCGTGTTCCATGTTGAATATTTGCCAAGCGCTACTTCTAATAGTCGCCATTGTTGTAATAAAGCTGTGTTCTCAAGATTACTCCAGTTCAGTCTCCACATACTGCCATACCTCGCAAGTTACATTTCCTTATTCATAAATGTGAATTGCCAGGCATATTTTATTGTTCACACATTATATGCTACCGCATGTTATAATAGTGTGGCATATTTAGCATGCCGTATAGCGTTATCACGTTTATGAATCTGGCCTACAGATTCAGCTCCTGTTCAGTAAAGGGTAAACAACTGTAAAGGTTTGTTTTTGTCAAGAGGCATTAACATGAATGCATTTTATGTTATAGTGGGTCTAATTTACAAAAAGTTAATGAACATACTCTCTCTCTCTCTCTCTCTCTCTCTCTCTCTCTCTCTCTCTCTCTCTCTCTCACACACACACACACACACACAAATCTGCCACAACACAAAATGACAAGTGAATAACACTGATGATCTCATTACAACAGCTGGCGATGGCAGAGAGCTGTCAGAACACCTGGACCAGGGGTACCCACACCTTTTCATCTTGCGAGCTACTTATAAGATGACCAACTCAAAATGATCTACCTACTATAAAAATGCAAAACAAAGTTATTTCTTCTATATTATCCTTATTTAAGTTATTATTATTATTACTATTTAATATTGTGTATTCTTTCTTTCATTTTCCATTTAGGATAAATAAATTATTTTATTTATTTATATTTATATTTATAAAGTATTTTAAAGTACACTCTCAGTCCGCAATATTCTTCCAAAGCTGTTGGGTCAAATCCTCGGTCGTGGTTTCAGAGCGCCTTGTAACTGTATTCCTCGATAGCTGGAGAACGTTGATTGAAGATAATATTTCAGATTTGTTTTTAAAGTCTTGGAACAAGGAATTAGCTGCTTCGTCTTGGACGGACTTCTTGTGTTTAACAATTAAGTGACTCAGCCGAAATGATGCATCTGTGGCTGCCTTCGCTTTTGTAGTCAGATGTTAGAATAATTGGGATTTTAGTTCTTACACCTTTCTCCTTCTCAGCTCGCTTTTCGGAGGAAAGTCAATGTCATAGTTTTTATGAACAGTCCGAAAATGCCGCTCTACATTTCCCTTCTTTGGAATAGCAACAGCAAACACACTAAGAATATGACATAGTGAAACAAATCCTCCTCCCATTCTGTTTGAAGTTGTAGGTTTTAGGCTTCTTACCCGGACCAGCTAAGGCACTCATTTTTATACCTTTTGTTGTATTTAGTTTAAATAAATTGGTACGCTGAAAGGTAACTGAACAAGTTAGCGCGGTTTAACACGCATGCGTAGGTTGTCAGAAGTTCAGACGTCAGATTGGCTACCCTGTCAGTCAATCAAAATACAAATGTTAGTGCAGATGGACCATAGCCTGTCATTCATTCCCTACATTTTAATGTCATGCGATCTACCCACACTTCCTTCGCGATCGACCAGTAGATCGTGATCGACGTATTGGGCACCCCTGACCTAGACCATCGCAGCTTGACCCCGCCAAGCCCCTCACGCCACTGAGAGTGTCAGAACTGGAGCGATAGACACAGGTGGCCGGACTGAGGAATCACGATGGAGTTTTTCCCTCTCTCTTTTTCCTGGGGATGAAGAGGAGAGACCGGCGGTGTGGAGTTCAGGGAAGTGTTCCTGCTGGGAACCCTTGAGTTTTGGCGTTGGCGCACATCACGTTGACACATTCCACATACCGAAACACTGCCACAGAACGAGTCCACAGGATTCCCCAACAGCCGTGGGAAAACGCCATGCATGGACGAAATTTTGATTTCATAGGTGGGGGGGACACAAATGGCTTGAGAATTGGGGCGCGGGGTTTACCAAAACCGGCTTTTGAAAAATTGCAGGGGACACGTCCCCCCGTCCCGCCCCAAATTACGTCCGTGACGCCGCGGAATATCCACTCAGTAGTGGCCTGAGAAATACAGGCACATATATAATATTTGACCCTCTGAGAATTCTAGAGTTCTATTCTTAGTAAAGTAAGCATGTTAACCATGACACAAACGATTGTCTAGTACGCGCATTCTGACGTAGTTCATGAAAAGATTACATGAGCTGCAGATGTAACAGGGCCGATATGAGGTAGTGGAAACTGTACATAACGCTGCACTCGGTGCATCACTGCTGGGATGAAGGTTGACAAATGAAAGCAGACTGATAAATGCCTGCAGTCATCGCCACTGTATGCTGAAACGGACCAGACGCCTACAAGCCAAGGATAGCCAGATGTTGTGTAAGGCCAGGAATGGCGTGGCTCCTCCGTGGCCACTGTTCTATGTCATGTTCTGTTGTATTAAACAGTGACAATCTAGCGTGACCTGCCAGGCCAGGGGGGTTGATTGCCTCATTTTCTGGCTTGTAGAAGAGGAATTCTCCTGTGAAATACTCTCACGCGAAAGACAAGGAAAATGCGGCTTGTTTTCCTTGGTGTAAAAGAAAAAGTGCAATTTTTCAATTTAGCTTCCGTTTGCAAATCTCTGCAGATTGGCAGTTTTGCACAAGCTCCTTTCTTAATTCTGAGCTTTAAACCGTGCCAGTCTTTAAATATACATTTATTTAGAGGCAGCCGAACAGCGGAACGGTGGAATGGGGGAACTGTACAGTGGCAGAACTATGGAACAGTGGAACAGCGGAATTATAGAACAGCAGAACTATGGAACAGCGGAATTATAGAACAGCGGAACTATGGAACAGCGGAACTATGGAACAGCAGAACTATAGAACAGCACAACGATGAAACAGTGGAATTATAGAACAGCGGAACTATGGAACAGCAGAACGATGAAACAGCGGAACTATGGAACAGCGGAACTATGGAACAGCAGAACGATGAAACAGCGGAACTATGGAACAGCGGAACTATGGAACAGCGGAACTATGGAACAGCGGAACTATGGAACAGCGGAACTATGGAACAGCAGAACTATGGAACAGCAGAACGATGAAACAGCGGAACTATGGAACAGCGGAACTATGGAACAGCGGAACTATGGAACAGCACAACGATGAAACAGCGGAACTATGGAACAGCAGAACGATGAAACAGCGGAACTATGGAACAGCGGAACTATGGAACAGCACAACGATGAAACAGTGGAATTATAGAACAGCAGAACTATGGAACAGCACAACGATGAAACAGTGGAACTGGAACAGCGGACCTGTGGAACAAAAATAATTGTTCATTTAAATGTTTATGTAAACCCTCTTTTCCAGTGTGGAATCAAACAGCAAAGGACATGGAGATGAGAATTACAAACACAAAAACAAAACGTATAAGCAGAATTCTGTCCTGCTTCTGTCTGCACAGTAAATACTCGCTCGGCACTCCAGACACAGGCACTTATATGTGGTGGTGTGAAACCTTGAATATCATGTAGGCTATGATTTTCAAGCAGATGCAAATTAGACCATCTTGAATCAATTAGTCATGACTAATCATTCACATGACAGCCCTGATTAGTATGATTCAATCCACCCAATCAGGTGCGTGCCAAGTGTTTGAGGAACTTGAGAAGGCCAGTCAACTAAAGACACTAATAGCCGTGTGTGTGTGTGTGTGCGCCAGAGAAAGAGACAGAGATACAGAGAAAGAGTGTCACTCATACTGTGCCTAAAGCTAGAACTGAAAGAGGTCATCAGTTCATAACTAAACAATACCCCAAACAAAAGAAACACCACCGACTGGACACCAGATCACCCTGACTGGTATTTAGGAGCAGACTGATTTGGGGAATTTAGTTCTCCTTCCTAAATGAAGTCAGACCATTTCAAATAACTCTGCTAAAGCCTATGTGACATTTTACAAACCTGCTTCTCTTTCACCAAACTTGACAAAGAAATAAAACAGCTTTTTCCATAGCTGACTTCACGATCTATCACTATTAAAAAAAAGAAGAGGGTCAACAGGTGCATTTTCCAAAAATGCAGAACACAGATAAATCTTTACTTGAACATTTACCTAAAATAGTCTCCACTCTGATGAATATGTAGCACCCCTGACCAAATCCAGAAACTGGTACATTCAAGCTGAGTGTTTAGTGCTCTGAATGCCAAATTACTGTTTATTACTTTGAATGTAACATTACTGCATGCCTATTACTCTGACTATATCACTGTGTGCCTATGAATGTATCTGCTCCATTGCTGTGTGTTACCTGGGTGTACCCTCCTTCGTTACTGCATGCACTTTGTAGATATATTTCCCAGGTAGAAGGGAGAACATGGACCCTTCGCTCAGACAATGCCACTGGTCCTTCTCCAGTGGCTGGGGAGATGCCTCCAGAGATGTCTGAATGAAACAAGGGTTGGTGTGTATCTGCAGAAGGCATATAAGAACATTAAGAGGGTTTGAAGGCAGCTTGAAAAAAAAGAAGAAAAAAAAAAAGAACATAAAACATATCTTTAGTTGCAGGTAAATTCTACTAAATTCGATGTCAAAAGAAATATAAACAGTTGCTAACAATGATTCATAATATCTCATTCTATGTCATTAACTGTGTTCTAAGCCAGTTATATATTTATATAGAAGGAAACAAGGAGCAAGAGCAAACGAGAGAGGTTCTGTAATCAAAACTTTTGATGTCTTCACATCAAAGGTCTACCCTCTCATGTATGCACTCCAAAACTGAAAAAAGCACCATCATCTCCAAAGAGATGAGACAACAACGAGAGGCCTGTAAAAGCCCCACAAGCTGACAGTAAATCATCAAACACCTACGGGTTTAAGACGCAACTGTCCATCCTGGTTCTCCAGGACCGCATGGTTCCTAGACACTCTTTTATCACTGACCTGGAGAAGGAGGATCAGGGAGGTAGAGAGAGGGAGAAAGGGAGAGAAGAGGGGAGGATGTGAGGAAAAAGCATGGATTAGTAAAATGAGTTGTTCCAGCAATATGGCAATATATTCGGTGTGGAAATACATTTGGGAAATATATTAATATATAACAATAATATGTGTTATATATAATAATTACATAATATATATAATATATATGTAGGGATAAAGAAGAGTCACAGAGCGCACCCTGCATCAGGCAGTCTGTTCATAAGAAATCTGTGTTCTGATATATTTGAATTAAATGTTTTAATTATTATTATTATTATTACATTTCACAAACATCACTGTGAATTAGAAATGTCCCTGTAATATTGAATGCCATAAATATATAGGTCTATTCTGGCCGTGTCATAATGCTACAACCTACGCCGGACTCGTTTAGGGCTTGCTGCTAGATTAGGTGGACAGTACAGAGTGTGTGTGGTGCCATCTGGTGGAGCTAGACTGCAATTACCAACAAATAACAACGGTCTCTAGTGTGAAACCGAAAGTAAGATTTTAGCCAAGATTCCCCAAAAGCTAAAATAGCCAAGTACTACAAAAATCCCCATCGTTTGAAGGTTAATAAAGAAATTACACATTGAATATGATCAGGTAACGTTGAAATAGTAATGCATGACTCACGGCTAGAAACGGCCCTCTTCCGAGGACAGTATTCCCGTACGGCAGGTCCAGGGGGTCTCCTCCATCCACCTGCTCCAGCTCAAAAGCAGGCATCCTAAATGTAGAGACGCAGATATTCACTACAACAGGCATCCGTTTAGCGACGTGACCCTAGTTTGCCTCCACAGCCCACCACAGAAAGTTGTCATGCAGTAACTTTTTATGTGACTTGCATGCAAGCAATTGCTCCAACTGAATCACTAGAGCAAGCAAAACGATTGGCGAGGGGAGGTGAAACTGTGCCGAACTGCGATGAATTTGTGACAACAACGTGCACGGTCCCATCTAGCTAGTTAACTAACCTATTTTGGCCGATGTATCGATATATATTTCTAAGGCTGGCAAGTGTAGTTGCATAAATGAGTACGAGCCAATCGTGTTATTATGCAGACCACTCACCTGTAGGTTCCGTGGACACATAAACACCTCAAAACATTCAACAACAAAACAGCGCTGTCCACATTACACTAGTTTGCTGAAACTTCCGGGCAGCGGCGGAAGCAGGCGCATGCGCGGTGTATTTTAAAATATATATAGTAAACTAGGAAGATTAGCAACATGCCCGAGTTACTATTTACCCAGCCATTATGTCAATTTATATAAAATATTTAATATTCCTTGCGTTTTAAAATTGCATATTCCTTTACACTGTTGTCAAATCATTCACGCCTGCGCAGTGAGAATGGGCGTGATTGCTACGTCACGGCTGTTTTTATTTTCGATCTGGTCATTTAAACGGTCGGTTGTCAGGAAAGAGCCGCCGCTGTTTTCAGTACTTATTTTACTTTCGATTATGAAATTGACGGTCCGTGTGTTCACTTTAGTGTAAGTACATAAAATATGTTTAAGCAAATTCGAACTTAGTAATCGAACAGCATTCCGGACAGCTATGTAAATATTTACAGTCCTGTACCAGCTAACAGTGTTTATGTGTATGTATGCATGAATATTACCCTATATATGTATGCATCTATCTATCTATATATCTAGTTAGCTAATTAATTAATGAGTTAATTAGCTAGCTAACGGAAAAATATGTAGCCAGCATCTAGCCAAGTAACTATAAGCGCTACTATACGCAAGATATTCCTTTTTAAAATGTAATTTTATGTATGTAGACCAAATGTTTCAGAATTGCAAACAGGGTTAAAAGTAAGTTTTACCTGAACCAGATTATAATGACTCTTTAGATTCCTTAAAATGCTACTTGAGTATGTAGAGACTTAACTAACAGTACCTCTCATCTCATTACCAGCTAATGAACATGTTACAATAACACTTTGACCCATATCTGGTTTATGAACAAAACAGCAGCACCTGCTGAACTGGAGACATAGAGGATGCTGAGAGATGCAGCATGTCCTTAGAGGGAGCCCAGACACCTGTGTTGTCCATGAAGAAGCCCCCCCTATAACGTCGGGCGAGGGTGAGCCCGAGCGGAACTTTGTGGCGACGTTGCCGACGGAGATGAGCGTGCGGATCTTCGGCGAGCTGGACGTGCGCAGCCTGTGTCGTGCTTCGCTGGCCTGCAGGCAGTGGAACAGCATCATAGAGGCCGCCGACAACCTGTGGAGGAGTCACTGCCTGACCAGGCTAGCCGTCTGCCGCAGAGAGGTGGACGGGGACAGGCGGGAAGGGATGTCCTGGAAGGTCAGTCCCCCTGGATGGGTGTGGGTTTTTTTTTTTTTTTTTTTTTTTTTTTGCGGTTCAGGTGCTTCTTGCAAATGGGATTTACTATTGCCACATTCAGATGTAGCAGCCTCAAGCTTAATTATTAGTATTACTTACATTTTACAGTGTATTTAAGAGGTGTGACTTCTGATAAATGGGTGGTATCCTGAATTGGTTAAAAGCAGATGAAAGAATGTGGCTTGTGGTATAGTGCGGAGCAAAAAGAGCTCCTTGCGTGTTCCACAGCTTGTTTGGTTTTTGACCACTGGTTTGTCTTTCTGTCAGATTACTCTGGTGCGGAATTATCAAAGGGGCTGTGTGAAGAGGCGATGGCTGAAAGGGAGGTACAGTGATGTCCGCTCTGCAGAAGACCTGCCCCCAAACAGCATGTGTCCTCTGGACGTGGAGACCTGGGGTGAGATACTGGAGGCAGAGCTGGAGAGATAGAGCCCACAGCCTGCTGGACTGCTGGACGTAGCAAACCATAAAGCACTTAACACTCACTTTATGTAATGACATGAGTTTTATTATGATTTTAAGATGTGTGTTTTGTACTCAGTGTAAGACCATTGTGGATGAATGTCATAATGAACATTAGAACAAGTCATGCTTAAAAAAAATTTAAGCCTATTTGGTGATACTGAATGGACACATTGTCACAAAGTTGTAAAAATAGAGTGAAATTAAATTATTTTCTCCTGAAGAAAATTATAGTGATGAAAATTAAATTTCATGCAATTGAGATTAGTTGAGATGCATTTAATATAAGCCCTGGGTTGTTTTTAAAAGCTAATATATTGAGTCTGTGATTAATTATCTTATCAATCTCTCTTTTATAGGTTTTGTTTGTTTACTAATGTTGCATTTCATTGATAAAAACTCAGTTGAACAAATGGCCTCCATATGCCAAGATACAATTCCCATATCTCACAACAGTTCATAAATGATGAAGACTATGTCTTACTCACTGGAACGTTAACAACAGTAGGAACTGTTGCTCTGTGATGCCCTCTGCTGAAATTTATCAATGAGTTTGCCATAAATGTAGCTGCATATTAAATTAATTGGGAATATTGTAGTCATATCAATCACATTCAATTAGTGCCATTTTCTGACTTATTCAGTCATTGTTTCTTATTTCCAACTCTTGTATGTGTTACATTAACACTTATGTTCATAGCATTCCAACACATCCACTTAATGAATGGAGCAATGTTTGAATCTAGTTACCTGAGATCTGTTGAATGCTGCTCCACAATCTTGGATGTTAACCTTCCACATTCAGTTTCTTTTTCAGACCCTGGAATTGTTTAAACTTTTCATATTCCTTCTTTTACATTTCCCCCCTAGATGGGATTACTACATCTATTGCCAGAGCCGTTTTCTGCATCTGGTTTGTCTGCCATTACTTGCTTGTCTATGAGTGTCTGAAATTCCAAGTATTTTTACCTTGGGGAATTGGGATAGCCAACTCAAATGCCTGATTCTGTAATCAAGAGACCACATGACAACATTTTTTCTACTAGAAGATGCAACCACAAACTGGCTTGTTTCCTGCAAGTGACAACCTGATTTGCAATCTTCTGGTACTTGAAGTGTGTGATGCCGTGTATTCTAACAAATTTCCATGATTTTCTGGAGTAAGAACAGCTCCACAACATTAAACACCCACCACCATACTTCCTTTTTGGCCTGACTGTCCATCTTTTAAACCAAAAAGCTATTTCTTTTCCTCTGACCAAAGAATCCAGTTCCAGGCAGCATTCCAGTAATGTTTTACAAAAATCATGCACTTGTGTTTATACATATTTGACAGCAGAAGTTTTCTTATGACACACATTACAAATAGTTTGTTGACATAGAGGTGCTGTCTCACTGTACAGGGCTTACAGTTTTTGGACTTTACATTATTGCAGTGGAGCTCCAGCAGCCGTAGTGGCTGTACGGCTAGATCGAATGTTGAGAACAGAACTGAAGCTTAATTGATTCTATGTTCTGGTCAGACAGCACGACTGTTCTGCAAATATCGCATACACACAAATTTTAGATGTATATTGCAAACCAAATCTCTATGATACACTCTATCTAGAATAGTGCAATGGACACATATTCCTTCTAAGGAGAATACAGCTGATGCAGCATCTGGAGGCTTATCGGCTACAGCTTTTCTCTAGTGCAGGACATGGATTAATGAGCCAGAGTTCCTTAGTATCTGTGGAGAAATACAAACTCTATTAAATCAAATATCTTGGTCAAAAGTACAAAGCTAGCCCCATAAAATCGACCAGCAAAGGCCTTGTCTGTTCAAACAAAGCTGCTAAAGATGGTAACAGGCATGCTTCAAAGGTAAATAACTCTAAAGCATGTCTAATATGTGTATGGCCCCTGAACTCAGCTGATACCACTTGCCGTTGTTCTTAAATTGCATGTCTGTCTATTGTTATTTGTGCTTCTTGGTAAATGTCTAACTTGTAAAACACTAGGTAATGATATTGACTCCTGTAGTTTAGTAGTAGTCTGACTCAATGGTATCTTGAATTCTGGCCTATCCGTACTATTACCTAGGATGAATTCTGTAATCAGATGCAAAGCACTTTGTAAGTCGCTCTGGATAAGAGCGTCTGCTAAATGCCGTAAATGTAAATGAACTAGGCCCCTGAGTGTGTTTGCTGGGTTATGGAGATTATTTGTTTAGATGATGTAATTTTCAGGCATAATTTATGAATCACATTTTTCACTTATACCCAGAGGTGATATGTGCTGCCTGATCTTTTGTTAGCTTTCTAGTTAGGGTTCACACACACATAGTGTGGGAACCCTATTGTAATTGTTAGGATTTTTAGGGTTCACACACACAGTGTGGGAACCCTATTGTAATTGCTGGTATTTTTAGGGTTCACACACACATAGTGTGGGAACCCTATTGTAATTGTTAGGATTTTTAGGGTTCACACACACATAGTGTGGGAACCCTATTGTAATTGCTGGTATTTTTCTTATTTTTCTTATTCTTTTGCCCATTTTTTGACATAAAATGCATCGTGCAGCCTAGACCGTAATGCCTAGAAAACCCAATCTTGGCAAAAAGGTTCAGTTACCTCCAAGGACCAGATTCCCATACAGGGACCCCAAATTGGCCTGATGGTGGCGCTATAGCAGACCATATTGACTTTTTGTCCATATCTCCTACACCGTAGGTACTAGAACCAAAATTCCAGTTCCTATGCATTCCTTGACTAAATTCAATAGGACAATTAATATACAACCATTAAGCTCCGCCCACTTAGATTTCGAGTTAATTTGCATAATGTGCAAAATCACACACATCTTTGAGCGCGAACTAGTCCCTGGATTTTTCACATACGTGCACATATGTGGTATCAAAACGTTCAGAAGAGTCTGAACTTTAAAATGTATCCAACAAAAATGCTAATTTCTTCACTACCTAGTCAGTATAAGCCAATCAAATGAGGGGGCGTAAATTCAATAGTAAATTTTGCACATATGGAACTCTAACTTAAGAAAACTTGCATGTAATGAGATGGCACTTCACAGACAGCTTCCGTGTGAGGGTCTGGGGCAGCTCGCAGTGGTTGCCATACCTCACCTGCTAGGGGGCGCTATAACATGCAAAAATTTGCCCCATGCACTCAGATTGGCCGATCCACATGAAACTTGGCAGACATCATCTATGGGCCTCTGGAAACCAGGTCCTAAAGCAGACATGCCATACTTCCAAAATGGCTGACGTAATCGGCCAATCAGTGATCGGCACGCGTTTGACAGGCTTACAATTGGTCGATCTGCACGAAACTTCTTGGGTGTGGACAAGTGCACGCCCCCTATGACATAATCCAGCCGGGTGTCGATTGGCCACTGGGGGGCGCTATTGCAAAAAAAGCAAGTGTATCCGCTACGTAATTCCACTTGGGAACATGCAATTGGACTCTTTTGATTCCTTGCAGTAGTGCGAGCAACTTTCCCATTACATGTCCTATTAAAAAATGCACAGTTTATTTACAGTTAATAATAGTTTGAAATCATCACTTTTCATACTCCTCCTAGGATTTTCATACTATCATGTCAAGCAAAGTCTTATAATACTCTACAGAGTGTAAAATCAAAAAACAATCCAAAGATTTTGGATTTGAGGACACTTATACCTGCTAAATATTTTTTTAATGGACAGCATCGATACATATAATATTCATATTCTTAAAGCTCTTTCATATTTTACCCAATTCTGACAAAAATGCACAAGCCCATTCAGAATCCCATCCTGAACAAATTTGTCAAGTTTCATCTAAATCGGTTATCGTATGGCTCTACAGTGCAGTATTATATACAATGCATAAAAATGCATGTAAAGTCCCTCTGTCACCTTCTCCTTCTCACACGCACGCAAGCTGAAACTCACACTCACAGTCTCTCTCACACTCTCACCCACATTCCCCCTCCCATCTCTGTGCCCTAAGTAAACATTGCTCTGGCTACCTAGATCTCTCTGTGTCTATTAACCAGGCACACACACATACAGGCGCAAGCAGGCCTTCCTATAGCATTCACAATGACACTTCCCTAGCCATACCCACCCATATCTCAGTGACTAACACATGCTTATACAAACTGATATTTGGCTTCTTTTTTGTCTCTCTCTCACACAAACACACAGACACACACACCTTTATACCTATATGTATGTATAGTTCCTATGTATACTTATGTATGTATGTATTAGTATATGTTGTCATAGTTTCAGTACATACACTACCACACACACACACACACACACACACACACACACACTTCTACCTAAATGTATGTATAGTTTGTATGCATATCTATAGTATATGTATAGTATATGTCAGTCATACCAGTGATGTCAGTCATATCAGACATGCCAGTCCAGTCATGTCAGTTATATCAGTCATGTCAGTCATGCCAGTCATGTTCTGCCAGTCATGTAAGTCATGTCATGCCAATCATTTCAGTCCAGTCATATCAGTCCTGTCAGTCAAATCTTCAAATCATTACAGTCATGCCAGTTATGTCAGTCATATCAGTCATGTTAATTTTGTTCGTCATGCCAGTGATGTCATTCCAGTCATGCCAGTCATATCAGTTATGTCAGTAATGCCAGTCATGTCAGTCATGCCAGGCTTTGCAGACTACATTCATACTTTGAATACACAGGCAGTCATGTTAGGCGTGCTACGTGTACAAGGAGTGAAATAACAAAGCATAGTCTCTGGCTCCCTCAATCTCTCTCTGTCAGTAATATAGAGGCCCAATCATGTATAGACAAGTGCAGGCCTTCCTATACTGTTCACATAGATGCAGCTCTAGCCAGATGTGCTATTTTTGTGTCTCCCTTTCTGACACACGCTGATGTCATCACACTCTACATCTGTAGAGCACACACTGGCCAAACCCAAACAGCTTTTTTTCACTTTTAGGTCTAAAGGACCTTTTGGGCTTCCTTTTGCCTATTGAGGCCAAAATGCCTATTGGTGTGTGAACCCGCCAATCGCCGCTTGCGGCTATATTTAGGGTTCACACACACATAGTGTGGGAACCCTATTGTAATTGTTAGGGTTTTTCTTTCTTATTATTATTCTTTGTCCCATTTTTTGACCTAAAACGTATTGTGCAGCCTAGACCGTAATGCCTAGAAACCCCAAACTTGGCAAAAAGGTTCAGTTAACTCCAAGGACCAGATTCCCATACAGGGACCCAAATTGGCCTGATGGTGGCGCTATAGCAGACCATATTGACTTTTTGTCCATATCTCCTACACCGTAAGTCCTAGAACCAAAATTCCAGTTCCTATACATTCCTTGACTAAATTCAATAGGACAATTAATATACAACCATTAAGCTCCGCCCACTTAGATTTCGAGTTAATTTGCATAATGTGCAAAATCACACACATATTTGAGCGCAAACTAGTCCCTGGATTTTTCACATACATGCACATATGTGGTATCAAAACGTTCAGAAGAGTCTGAACTTTAAAATCTATCCAACAAAAATGCTAATTTCTTCACTACCTAGTCAGTATAAGCCAATCAAATGAGGAGGCGTAAATTCAATAGTAAATTTTGCGCATATGGAGCTCTAACTTAAGAAAACTTGCATGTAATGAGATGGCACTTCACAGACAGCTTCCCTGTGAGGGTCTGGGGCAGCTCGCAGAGGTTGCCATACCTCACCTGCTAGGGGGCGCTATAACATGCAAAAATTTGCCCCATGCACTCAGATTGGCCGATCCACATGAAACTTGGCAGACATCATCTATGGGCCTCTGGGAACCAGGTCCTAAAGCAGACACTCCATACTTCCAAAATGGCTGACGTAATCGGCCAATCAGTGATCGGCACGCGTTTGACAGGCTTACCATTGGTCGATCTGCACGAAACCTCTTGGGTGTGGACAAGTGCACGCCCCCTATGACATAATCCAGCCAGGTGTCGATTGGCCACTGGGGGGCGCTATTGCAAAAAAAGCAAGTGTATCCCCTACATAATTCCACTTGGGAACATGCAATTGGACTCTTTTGATTCCTTGCAGTAGTGCGAACAACTTTCCCATTACATGTCCTATTAAAAAATGCACAGTTTATTTACAGTTAATAATAGTTTGAAATCATCACTTTTCATACTCCTCCTAGGATTTTCATACTATCATGTCAAGCAAAGTCTTATAATACTCTACAGAGTGTGAAATCAAAAAACAATCTAAAGATTTTGGATTTGAGGACACTTATACCTGCTAAATATTTTTTTAATGGACAGCATCGATACATATAATATTCATATTCTTAAAGCTCTTTCATATTTTACCCAATTCTGACCAAAATGCACAAGCCCATTCAGAATCCCATCCTGAACAAATTTGTCAAGTTTCATCTAAATCGGTTATCGTATGGCTCTACAGTGCAGTATTATATACAATGCATAAGAATGCATGTAAAGTCCCTCTGTCACCTTCTCCTTCTCACACGCACGCAAGCTGAAACTCACACTCTCAGTCTCTCTCACACTCTCACCCACATTCCCCCTCCCATCTCTGTGCCCTAAGTAAACATTGCTCTGGCTACCTAGATCTCTCTGTGTCTATTAACCAGGCACACACACATACAGGCGCAAGCAGGCCTTCCTATAGCATTCACAATGACACTTCCCTAGCCATACCCACCCATATCTCAGTGACTAACACATGCTCATACAAACTGATATTTGGCTTCTTTTTTGTCTCTCTCTCACACAAACACAGACACACACACCTTTATACCTATATGTATGTATAGTTTCTATGTATACTTATGTATGTATGTATTAGTATATGTTGTCATAGTTTGAGTACATACACTACCACACACACACACACACACTTCTACCTAAATGTATGTAGTTTGTATGCATATCTATAGTATATGTATAGTATATGTAAGTCATGCCAGTGATGTCAGTCATATCAGACATGCCAGTCATGTTCTGCCAGTCATGTAAGTCATGTCATGCCAATCATTTCAGTCCAGTCATATCAGTCATGTCAGTCAAATCATCAAATCATTACAGTCATGCCAGTTATGTCAGTCATATCAGTCATGTTAATTTTGTTCGTCATGGCAGTGATGTCATTCCAGTCATGCCAGTCATGTCAGTCATGTAATGCCAGGCTTTGCAGACTACATTCATACTTTGAATACATGGGCAGTCTTGTTAGGCATGCTAGGTGTGTAAAGAGTGAATTAACAAAGCATAGTCTCTGGCTCCCTCAATCTATCTCTGTCGGTGATATACAGGCCCAATCATGTATAGACACATGCAGGCCTTCCTATATTGTTCACATAGATGCAGCCCTAGCCAGATGTGCTGTTTCTGTGTCTCCCTTTCTGACACATGCAGATGTCATTACACACTATCTGTAGAGCACACACTGGCCAACCCCAAACAGCTTCTTTTCACTTTTAGGTCTAAAGGACCTTTTGGGCTTCCTTTTGCTTATTGTGTGTGTGAACCCGCCTATCGCCGCTTGCGGCTATATTTAGGGTTCACACACACATAGTGTGGGAACCCTATTGTAATTGCTGGTATTTTTCTTATTTTTCTTATTCTTTTGCCCATTTTTTGACATAAAATGCATCGTGCAGCCTAGACCGTAATGCCTAGAAAACCCAATCTTGGCAAAAAGGTTCAGTTACCTCCAAGGACCAGATTCCCATACAGGGACCCCAAATTGGCCTGATGGTGGCGCTATAGCAGACCATATTGACTTTTTGTCCATATCTCCTACACCGTAGGTCCTAGAACCAAAATTCCAGTTCCTATGCATTCCTTGACTAAATTCAATAGGACAATTAATATACAACCATTAAGCTCCGCCCACTTAGATTTCGAGTTAATTTGCATAATGTGCAAAATCACACACATCTTTGAGCGCGAACTAGTCCCTGGATTTTTCACATACGTGCACATATGTGGTATCAAAACGTTCAGAAGAGTCTGAACTTTAAAATGTATCCAACAAAAATGCTAATTTCTTCACTACCTAGTCAGTATAAGCCAATCAAATCAGGGGGCGTAAATTCAATAGTAAATTTTGCACAAATGGAACTCTAACTTAAGAAAACTTGCATGTAATGAGATGGCACTTCACAGACAGCTTCCGTGTGAGGGTCTGGGGCAGCTCGCAGTGGTTGCCATACCTCACCTGCTAGGGGGCGCTATAACATGCAAAAATTTGCCCCATGCACTCAGATTGGCCGATCCACATGAAACTTGACAGACATCATCTATGGGCCTCTGGAAACCAGGTCCTAAAGCAGACATGCCATACTTCCAAAATGGCTGACGTAATCGGCCAATCAGTGATCGGCACGCGTTTGACAGGCTTACCATTGGTCGATCTGCACGAAACCTCTTGGGTGTGGACAAGTGCACGCCCCCTATGACATAATCCAGCCGGGTGTCGATTGGCCACTGGGGGGCGCTATTGCAAAAAAAGCAAGTGTATCCCCTACATAATTCCACTTGGGAACATGCAATTGGACTCTTTTGATTCCTTGCAGTAGTGCGAACAACTTTCCCATTACATGTCCTATTAAAAAATGCACAGTTTATTTACAGTTAATAATAGTTTGAAATCATCACTTTTCATACTCCTCCTAGGATTTTCATACTATCATGTCAAGCAAAGTCTTATAATACTCTACAGAGTGTGAAATAAAAAAACAATCCAAAGATTTTGGATTTGAGGACACTTATACCTGCTAAATATTTTTTTAATGGACAGCATCGATACATATAATATTCATATTCTTAAAGCTCTTTCATATTTTACCCAATTCTGACCAAAATGCACAAGCCCATTCAGAATCCCATCCTGAACAAATTTGTCAAGTTTCATCTAAATCGGTTATCGTATGGCTCTACAGTGCAGTATTATATACAATGCATAAGAATGCATGTAAAGTCCCTCTGTCACCTTCTCCTTCTCACACGCACGCAAGCTGAAACTCACACTCTCAGTCTCTCTCACACTCTCACCCACATTCCCCCTCCCATCTCTGTGCCCTAAGTAAACATTGCTCTGGCTACCTAGATCTCTCTGTGTCTATTAACCAGGCACACACACATACAGGCACAAGCAGGCCTTCCTATAGCATTCACAATTGACACTTCCCTAGCCATACCCACCCATATCTCAGTGACTAACACATGCTTATACAAACTGATATTTGGCTTCTTTTTTGTCTCTCTCTCACACAAACACAGACACACACACCTTTATACCTATATGTATGTATAGTTTCTATGTATACTTATGTATGTATGTATTAGTATATGTTGTCATAGTTTGAATACATATACTACCACACACACACACACACACACACACACACACACACACACACACACACACACACACACACACACTTCTACCTAAATGTATGTATAGTTTGTATGCATATCTATAGTATATGTATAGTATATGTCAGTCATACCAGTGATGTCAGTCATATCAGACATGCCAGTCCAGTCATGTCAGTTATATCAGTCATGTCAGTGATGCCAGTCATGTTCTGCCAGTCATGTAAGTCATGTCAGTCATATCAGTCATGTCAGTCCAGTCATGTCAGTCAAATCTTCAAATCATTACAGTCATGCCAGTTATGTCAGTCATATCAGTCATGTTAATTTTGTTCGTCATGCCAGTGATGTCATTCCAGTCATGCCAGTCATATCAGTTATGTCAGTAATGCCAGTCATGTCAGTCATGCCAGGCTTTGCAGACTACATTCATACTTTGAATACACAGGCAGTCATGTTAGGCGTGCTACGTGTACAAGGAGTGAATTAACTAAGCATAGTCTCTGGCTCCCTCAATCTCTCTCTGTCAGTAATATACAGGCCCAATCATGTATAGACAAGTGCAGGCCTTCCTATACTGTTCACATAGATGCAGCCATAGCCAGATGTGCTATTTTTGTGTCTCCCTTTCTGACACACACAGATGTCATCACACTCTACATCTGTAGAGCACACACTGGCCAAACCCAAACAGCTTTTTTTTCACTTTTAGGTCTAAAGGACCTTTTGGGCTTCCTTTTGCCTATTGAGGCCAAAATGCCTATTGGTGTGTGAACCCGCCAATCGCCGCTTGCGGCTATATTTAGGGTTCACACACACATAGTGTGGGAACCCTATTGTAATTGCTGGTATTTTTCTTATTTTTCTTATTCTTTTGCCCATTTTTTGACATAAAATGCATCGTGCAGCCTAGACCGTAATGCCTAGAAAACCCAATCTTGGCAAAAAGGTTCAGTTACCTCCAAGGACCAGATTCCCATACAGGGACCCCAAATTGGCCTGATGGTGGCGCTATAGCAGACCATATTGACTTTTTGTCCATATCTCCTACACCGTAGGTCCTAGAACCAAAATTCCAGTTCCTATGCATTCCTTGACTAAATTCAATAGGACAATTAATATACAACCATTAAGCTCCGCCCACTTAGATTTCGAGTTAATTTGCATAATGTGCAAAATCACACACATCTTTGAGCGCGAACTAGTCCCTGGATTTTTCACATACGTGCACATATGTGGTATCAAAACGTTCAGAAGAGTCTGAACTTTAAAATGTATCCAACAAAAATGCTAATTTCTTCACTACCTAGTCAGTATAAGCCAATCAAATCAGGGGGCGTAAATTCAATAGTAAATTTTGCACAAATGGAACTCTAACTTAAGAAAACTTGCATGTAATGAGATGGCACTTCACAGACAGCTTCCGTGTGAGGGTCTGGGGCAGCTCGCAGTGGTTGCCATACCTCACCTGCTAGGGGGCGCTATAACATGCAAAAATTTGCCCCATGCACTCAGATTGGCCGATCCACATGAAACTTGACAGACATCATCTATGGGCCTCTGGAAACCAGGTCCTAAAGCAGACATGCCATACTTCCAAAATGGCTGACGTAATCGGCCAATCAGTGATCGGCACGCGTTTGACAGGCTTACCATTGGTCGATCTGCACGAAACCTCTTGGGTGTGGACAAGTGCACGCCCCCTATGACATAATCCAGCCGGGTGTCGATTGGCCACTGGGGGGCGCTATTGCAAAAAAAGCAAGTGTATCCCCTACATAATTCCACTTGGGAACATGCAATTGGACTCTTTTGATTCCTTGCAGTAGTGCGAACAACTTTCCCATTACATGTCCTATTAAAAAATGCACAGTTTATTTACAGTTAATAATAGTTTGAAATCATCACTTTTCATACTCCTCCTAGGATTTTCATACTATCATGTCAAGCAAAGTCTTATAATACTCTACAGAGTGTGAAATCAAAAAACAATCCAAAGATTTTGGATTTGAGGACACTTATACCTGCTAAATATTTTTTTAATGGACAGCATCGATACATATAATATTCATATTCTTAAAGCTCTTTCATATTTTACCCAATTCTGACCAAAATGCACAAGCCCATTCAGAATCCCATCCTGAACAAATTTGTCAAGTTTCATCTAAATCGGTTATCGTATGGCTCTACAGTGCAGTATTATATACAATGCATAAGAATGCATGTAAAGTCCCTCTGTCACCTTCTCCTTCTCACACGCACGCAAGCTGAAACTCACACTCTCAGTCTCTCTCACACTCTCACCCACATTCCCCCTCCCATCTCTGTGCCCTAAGTAAACATTGCTCTGGCTACCTAGATCTCTCTGTGTCTATTAACCAGGCACACACACATACAGGCACAAGCAGGCCTTCCTATAGCATTCACAATTGACACTTCCCTAGCCATACCCACCCATATCTCAGTGACTAACACATGCTTATACAAACTGATATTTGGCTTCTTTTTTGTCTCTCTCTCACACAAACACAGACACACACACCTTTATACCTATATGTATGTATAGTTTCTATGTATACTTATGTATGTATGTATGTATTAGTATATGTTGTCATAGTTTGAATACATATACTACCACACACACACACACACACACACACACACACACACACACACACACTTCTACCTAAATGTATGTATAGTTTGTATGCATATCTATAGTATATGTATAGTATATGTCAGTCATACCAGTGATGTCAGTCATATCAGACATGCCAGTCCAGTCATGTCAGTTATATCAGTCATGTCAGTGATGCCAGTCATGTTCTGCCAGTCATGTAAGTCATGTCAGTCATATCAGTCATGTCAGTCCAGTCATGTCAGTCAAATCTTCAAATCATTACAGTCATGCCAGTTATGTCAGTCATATCAGTCATGTTAATTTTGTTCGTCATGCCAGTGATGTCATTCCAGTCATGCCAGTCATATCAGTTATGTCAGTAATGCCAGTCATGTCAGTCATGCCAGGCTTTGCAGACTACATTCATACTTTGAATACACAGGCAGTCATGTTAGGCGTGCTACGTGTACAAGGAGTGAATTAACTAAGCATAGTCTCTGGCTCCCTCAATCTCTCTCTGTCAGTAATATACAGGCCCAATCATGTATAGACAAGTGCAGGCCTTCCTATACTGTTCACATAGATGCAGCCATAGCCAGATGTGCTATTTTTGTGTCTCCCTTTCTGACACACACAGATGTCATCACACTCTACATCTGTAGAGCACACACTGGCCAAACCCAAACAGCTTTTTTTTCACTTTTAGGTCTAAAGGACCTTTTGGGCTTCCTTTTGCCTATTGAGGCCAAAATGCCTATTGGTGTGTGAACCCGCCAATCGCCGCTTGCGGCTATATTTAGGGGTCCAAGCACCAGCGGTGCTGGAACCCTATTGTAATTGTTCCGATTATTATTAGGGTTCACACACGTAGTGTGGGAAACCTATTGTAATTGCTCGAATTTTTCTTTTTTCTTCTTATTAGGGTTCACACACACAGTGTGGGAAACCTATTGTTATTGTCGGGTTTTTTCTTTCTTTCTTATTATTATTATTTTTCTACTGATAAAACGCATACTGCAGCCTAGACCGTAAGGCCCAGGGAGACCAAACTTGGCAGGATGGTGTAGTCTCTTTGCGAGACCGTGCTAAAGCACAGAGACCCACATTGGCCTGATGGTGGCGCTATAGCGCACCATTTTGCGTTTTGGTCCATATCTCCCAAACCGTAGGGCCTAGAAACAAAATTCCACTTCTGATGGATTCCTTGGCTCAAGCCAAACAAAAAAGCCTCAAGAACCATTAAGCTCCGCCTACTTAGATTTTTTGCTAATTTGCATAATATGCAAAACCTACTTTTTTGTACTAGTCCCTGGTTTTTCATCCGATCACCACAACCTTGGTGTCAAAATATTCAGGAGAATCTCATTATCAAAATTGCTTAAAAATATTTTGAGATTTGCATACAGTCTGGTTGTCACATGTCAATCAATAGCTCCGAGGCGTGGCCAAATTTACTTAAACAGCCATATCTCAGCAACGCTTTGACCGATCTTCATAAAATTTTAACAGTTGTTAGGGCACATGACTCCGAGGTCATAGGTCAAAGCTGGCCACGATTGTCCAATAGGGGGCGCTATAACATGGGAAAAACTGTTTCTCAGAAACCATTAGTCACATCAAGCCAAAACTTTACAGGCATCATCAGGGGCCCAAGTGATATCAAGACACACAATGATGACATCATCACTCAAAAAACATGGCCGCCATGAGCCAATTAATTTTTATTTGAATTAATTGGCCATTTGACAGACTTACCATTGGCCAAACAACATCAAACCTCACCACTGTGCATATCTCAGGACTATGTGTCATGCTGTGCAGTTTTGAAACATTTGGCCACTAGTTGGCGCTATTTGTGAAAATCATGCATAACTCCTCCAAATTTTCACTTAGGAACATGCAACTTGTTTCATTTTATTCCTTGCAGTAGACCTGACAACTTTGCAATTACAAGTCCTGTTAAAAAATGCATACTTTTGTCACATTCATCAATTGTTTGAAAATAGCTATTTACAAACTAGTCATAGGAATTTGATCCAATTATGGAAAAATTGCTATGTGCATAATCAGTAGACTCTGTAGGTAAAAACTGATTAAAAAAATTTTGGATTTTTATTTTTCTGATTGGTCCATTTTCCCATTATATCATTGTGGCCATGCCATAAATGACCTTTATTGCTATAACTCATAAACCATGTAAGTGATCAACTCCCAATTTGAAAGGCTTTTATATCCTGAAGTCCTTGTGAGGTAGGCCAAGTTTGGTTCAAATTGGCCTGTCGGGGGCGCTACAGTACCCAAAAACCTAAGAAATCATAAAAACTCATGCAGCAATCTTGTTATGCAGAATACAGACAAGTAATGGGGCTTGTATGATTCAGATCAATGAGGTCTATAACATTGCAATTACATCTCATAACAAAAAGTGCACTGCCTGACCAGAAATGAACCTTTTAATTCACCAAAATGTCAATGCATTACTGAGATTAATGAGATATCAGTATGATAGTACTTGGGCTCCATCTAGTGGCCAAACACCGAAACTGACTGAAAACTATTGCTCACATGAAACACCACACAAACACACACAAAGCTGATCTCAGCATGTGATTTAGTTCTGTGATCTGAATTATTTTGCCAATACCCATTATTTTGATCCTTTTGGCCCTTTAGTGCCCCAATTGAACCTTTTTTTGCACATTGATTTATTTGTGCATTTTTTCCACTCATACAGCTTCTTTTGGGTCTAAAGAACCTATTGGGTCTATTGCCTATTGAAGCCAAGTGGCCTATTCGTGTGTGAACCCGCCAATTGCCGCTTGCGGCTATATTTAGGGTTCACACACGTAGTGTGGGAAACCTATTGTAATTGTCGGGTTTTTTCTTTCTTCTTATTATTAGGGTTCACACACGTAGTGTGGGAAACCTATTGTAATTGTCGGGTTTTTTCTTCTTATTATTATTATTATTATTTTTCTCCGCATAAAACGCATACTGCAGCCTAGACCGTAAGGCCCAGAGACACCAAACTTGGCAGAATGGTGTAGTCTCTTTGCGAGACCGTGCTAAAGTACAGAGACCCACATTGGCCTGATGGTGGCGCTATAGCGCACCATTTTGCGTTTTGGTCCATATCTCCCACCCCGTAGGTCTTAGAAACAAAATTCCACTTCAGGTGCATTCCTTGGCTCCAGGCAAACAAAAAAGCCTCAAGAACCATTAAGCTCCGCCTACTTAGATTTTTTGCTAATTTGCATAATATGCAAAACCTACTTTTTTATACTAGTCCCTGGTTTTTCATCGGATCACCACAACCTTGGTGTCAAAATATTCAGGAGAATCTCATTATCAAAGTTGCTTAAAAACATTTTGAGATTTGCATACAGTCTGGTTGTCACATGTCAATCAATAGCTCCGAGGCGTGGCCAAATTTACTTAAACAGCCATATCTCAGCAACGCTTTGACGGATCTTCATAAAATTTTAACAGTTGTTAGGGCACATGACTCCGAGGTCATAGGTCAAAGCTGGCCTCGATTGTCCAATAGGGGGCGCTATAACATGGGAAAAACTGTATCTCAGAAACCATTAGTCACATCAAGCCAAAACTTTACAGGCATCATCAGGGGCCCAAGTGATATCAAGACACACAATGATGACATCATCACTCAAAAAACATGGCCGCCATGAGCCAATTAATTTTTATTTGAAATAATTGGCCATTTGACAGACTTACCATTGGCCAAACAACATCAAACCTCACCACTGTGCATATCTCAGGACTATCTGTCATGCTGTGCAGTTTTAAAACTTATGGCCACTAGGTGGCGCTATTTGTGAAAATCATGCATAACTCCTCCAAATTTTCACTTACGAACATGCAGCTTGTTTCATTTTATTCCTTGCAGTAGACCTGACAACTTTGCAATTACAAGTCCTATTAAAAAATGCATACTTTTGTCACATTCATCTATTGTTTGAAAATAGCTATTTACAAACTAGTCATAGGAATTTGATCCAATTATGGAAAAATTGCTATGAGCATAATCAGTAGACTCTGTAGGTAAAAACTGAGTAAAAAAATGTTGGATTTTTATTTTTCTGATTGGTCCATTTTCCCATTATATCATTGTGGCCATGCCATATATGACCTATATTGCTATAACTCATAAACCATGTATGCAATCAATTCCCAATTTGAAAGCCTTTTATATCCTGAAGTCCTTGTGAGGTACGCCAAGTTTGGTTCAAATTGGCCTGTCGGGGGCGCTACAGTACCCAAAAACCTAAGAAAACATAAAAACTCATGCTGCAATCTTGTTATGCAGAATACAGACAAGTAATTGGTCTTGTATTGTCCAGATCAATAAGTTCTATAACATTGCAATTGCATCTTATAACAAAAAGTGCACTGCCTGACCAGAAATGAACCTTTTAATTCACCAAAATGTCATATTGCATTACTGAGATTAATGAGATATCAGTATGGTAGTACTTGGGCTCCATCTAGTGGCCAAACATCGGAACGGACTGAAAACTATTTCTCACATGAAATACCACACAAACACACACACAAAGCTGATCTCAGCATGTGATTTAGTTCTGTGATTTGAATCATTTTGCCAATACACATTATTTTGATCCTTTTGGGCCTTTAGTGCCCCAATTGAACATTTTTTTGCACATTGATTTATTTGTGCATTTTTTCCACTCAAACAGCTTCTTTTGGGTCTAAAGGACCTATTGGGTCTATTGCCTATTGAAGCCAAGTGGCCTATTCGTGTGTGAACCCGCCAATTGCCGCTTGCGGCTATATTTATTATTATTTTTCTCCGCATAAAACGCATACTGCAGCCTAGACCGTAAGGCCCAGAGACACCAAACTTGGCAGAATGGTGTAGTCTCTTTGCGAGACCGTGCTAAAGTACAGAGACCCACATTGGCCTGATGGTGGCGCTATAGCGCACCATTTTGCGTTTTGGTCCATATCTCCCAAACCGTAGGGCCTAGAAACAAAATTCCACTTCTGATGGATTCCTTGGTTCAAGCCAAACAAAAAAGCCTCAAGAACCATTAAGCTCCGCCTACTTAGATTTTTAGCTAATTTGCATAATATGCAAAACCTACTTTTTTATACTAGTCCCTGGTTTTTCATCCGATCACCACAAGCTTGGTATCAAAATGTTCAGAAGAATCTCATTATCAATATTCCTGGAAAAAATTGTGACATTTGCATACAGTGTCGTTGTGACATGTCAATCAATAGCTCTGGGGCGTGGCCAAATTTACTTAAACAGCTATATCTCAGCAACGCTTTGACGGATCTTCATAAAATTTTAACAGTTGTTAGGGCACAAGACTCCGAGGTCATAGGTCAAAGCTGGCCACGATTGTCCAATAGGGGGCGCTATAACATGGGAAAAACTGTTTCTCAGAAACCATTAGTCACATCAAGCCAAAACTTTACAGACATCATCAGGGGCCCAAGTGATATCAAGACACACAATGATGACATCATCACTCAAAAAACATGGCCGCCATGAGCCAATTAATTTTTATTTGAATTAATTGGCCATTTGACAGACTTACCATTGGCCAATCAACATGAAACCTCACCACTGTGCATATCTCAGGACTATGTGTCATGCTGTGCAGTTTTAAAACATTTGGACACTAGGTGGCGCTATTTGTGAAAATCATGCATAACTCCTCCAAATTTTCACTTAGGAACATGCAACTTGTTTCTTTTTATTCCTTGCAGTAGACCTGACAACTTTGCAATTACAAGTCCTATTAAAAAATGCATACTTTTGTCACATTCATCAATTGTTTGAAAATAGCTCTTTAAGAACTAGTCCTAGGAATTTGATCCAATGATGGCAAAAATGGCATAGGCATAATCTGTAGACACTGTAGTTTACTACATATGGAAAAAATGTTGCATTTTTATTTGTCTGATTGGTCAATTTTTCCATTATATCCTTCTGGCCATGCCATAAATGACCTTTATTGCTATAACTCATAAACCATGTAAGTGATCAACTCCCAATTTGAAAGGCTTTTATACACTGAGGTCCCTGTGAGGTATGCCAAGTTTGGTTCAAATTGGCCTGTCGGAGGCACTACAGTACCCAAAAACCTGAGAAATCATAAAAACTCACGCAGCAATCTTGTTATGCAGAATACAGACAAGTAATGGGGCTTGTATGATTCAGATCAATAAGTTCTATAACATTGCAATTGCATCTTATAACAAAAAGTGCACTGCCTGACCAGAAATGAACCTTTTAATTCACCAAAATGTCATATTGCATTACTGAGATTAATGAGATATCAGTATGGTAGTACTTGGGCTCCATCTAGTGGCCAAACATCGGAACGGACTGAAAACTATTTCTCACATGAAATACCACACAAACACACACACAAAGCTGATCTCAGCATGTGATTTAGTTCTGTGATTTGAATCATTTTGCCAATACACATTATTTTGATCCTTTTGGGCCTTTAGTGCCCCAATTGAACATTTTTTTGCACATTGATTTATTTGTGCATTTTTTCCACTCAAACAGCTTCTTTTGGGTCTAAAGGACCTATTGGGTCTATTGCCTATTGAAGCCAAGTGGCCTATTCGTGTGTGAACCCGCCAATTGCCGCTTGCGGCTATATTTATTAGGGGTCCAAGCACCAGTGGTGCTGGAACCCTATTGTATTTGTTCCGATTATTATTATTATTATTATTATTATTATTATTATTATTATTATTATTATTCTTTTTCTCCGCTAAAACGCGTTGTGCAGCCTAAACCGTAAGACCTACAGACTTCTCCTTTGGCCAACTTGTAGTACTCCTCTCCGCTACTCAGGCGCAACACGCCAGCCCGATCCGACCATAGGTGGCGCTATAGCGCACACAAACGCATGAAAAAGTTTAAACAGGTGTTTCTCCTAAACCGTATGTCCTAGAGACAAAATGTAAACTTCATCTGATCAGGCATGTGCTCATCTAAAAAAAGTTTCATTGAAGCCATATGCTCCGCCCCTTACATGTCGAGCTAATTTGCATAACATGCAAATACGCACACATTTTTGAGCGCGAACTAGTCCCTGGATTTTTCACATACATGCACATATGTGGTATCCAGGCGCTCACAAGACTCTGAACTTTGATTCTAGCAGAGCAAAAGTGCACATTTCTGCACATGGGCGTGGCCACATACCTCAAAAGTCAAAGGTCAAAAAATCCTTCGCCAAAAATACACATTTTCTGTTATATCTCAGGCATGCTTTCACGTATTCACACCAAATTTCACATACATGCACCTATTGGGTGTCTAGACCTGCACATACATTTTGGCAGACATGCACACCTAGGTGGCGCTATAACGGCCAAAAAACTCTCCTGCCCACACCGATTGGCCAAATAACTCCAAACTTGGTACGCATCATCTATATGCAACTACGGCACAGGTCCTTGACCTGCACCATCATATGTCCAATATGGCCGCCGCTATCGACCAATCAGCTTTCAGTCCGCTAAAATGCATCGTGCAGCCTAATCCGTAACACCTACAGACTTCTCCTTTGGCCAACTTGTAGTACTCCTCTCTGCTACTCAGGCGCAACACGCCAGCTCGATCCGCCCATAGGTGGCGCTATAAAGCGCAAAAAATTGTCACGCCTACACCGTATGTCATAAACAAAAAATTCCAATTGCATCTGATCAGTCATCTTCCATTCTACAAAAAATAAATTTGAAGCTATTAGCTCCGCCCCTTACATTTCGAGCTAATTTGCATAATATGCAAATACACACACATTTTTGAGCGCGAACTAGTCCCTGGATTTTTTACATACATGCACATATGTGGTATCAAAATGTTCAGAAGAGTCTGAACTTTGATTCTAGCAGAGCAAAAATGCACATTTCCACACATGGGCGTGGCCACATGCCTCACAAGTCAAAGGTAAAAAAATTCTTCGCCAAAAATCCACATATTCTGCTGTATCTCAGGCATGCTTTCACGTATTCACTCCAAATTTCACACACATGTACCTATTGGGTGTCTAGACCTGCACATACATTTTGGCAGACATGCACACCTAGGTGGCGCTATAACGGCCAAAAAACTCTCCTGCCCACACCGATTGCCCAAATAACTCCAAACTTGTTACAAACCACCACAAATGGTTGTACTGTGAATATTTTAATTTCCATGCTGAACATGCATGCTGATGCAAAGGTCATTCTTTTCCTCAAAAGAGCTAGAGTTGAGCCTGTAATCGGGTCAGGCCCATTAGCTCAATGGGTAGAGCAAGGTGCTCCCGGCCACAATGCATGTGGACAATGGCGGTTCGAATCCCGCGCCGGGCAGCACACCACCATAAGTTTTAAAAGCTGCAATTTAGATTCTGTTTTTTTAGCAGGCACTTCATTCACGAACGTGCTTCATATACTTTCATATACATTTCAAATACCTTTACATGATGTACCAGTGGGTGCGCAAATCTTGCCAAACCTCAGCTTGGACCCCGTAATTGCCGCTTGCGGCTATATTTATTATTATTATTCTTTTTCTCCGCTAAAACGCGTTGTGCAGCCTAAACCGTAAGACCTACAGACTTCTCCTTTGGCCAACTTGTAGTACTCCTCTCCGCTACTCAGGCGCAACACGCCAGCCCGATCCGACCATAGGTGGCGCTATAGCGCACAAAATCGCATGAAAAAGTTTACACAGGTGTTTCTCCTACACCGTATGTCCTAGAGATAAAATTCAAACTGCATCTGATCAGGCATGAGCTCATCTAAAAAAAGTTCCATTGAAGCTATATGCTCCGCCCCTTACATGTCAAGCTAATTTGCATAATATGCAAATACCCACACATTTTTGAGCGCGTACTAGTCCCTGGATTTTTCACATACATGCACATATGTGGTATCCAGGCGCTCACAAGAGTCTGAACTTTAATTGTTATGGAGCCAAAGTGCACATTTCTGCACATGGGCGTGGCCACATGCATCACAAGTCAAGCGTAGAAAATTCCTTCGCCAAAAATCCACATATTCTGCTGTATCTCAGGCATACTTTCATGTATTCACTCCAAATTTCACACACATGTACCTATTGGGTGTCTAGACCGGCACATGCATTTTGGCAGACATGCACACCTAGGTGGCGCTATAACGGCTAAAAAACTCTCCTGCCCACACCGATTGGCCAAATAACTCCAAACTTGGTACGCATCATCTATATGCACCTATGACACAGGTCCTTGACCTGCACCATCATATGTCCAATATGGCCGCCGCTATCGACCAATCAGCTTTCAGTACACCTTTCACAAGCTTTTCATATGCCAATTTTTTTTCTGCCTTAAAACGCGTTGTGCAGCCTAAACCGTAAGACCTACAGACTTCTCCTTTGGCCAACTTGTAGTACTCCTCTCCGCTACTCAGGCGCAACACGCCAGCCCGATCCGACCATAGGTGGCGCTATAGCGCACAAAAACGCATGAAAAAGTTTAAACTGGTGTTTCTCCTAAACCGTATGTCCTAGAGACAAAATGTAAACTTCACCTGATCAGGCATGTGCTCATCTAAAAAAAGTTCCATTGAAGCCATATGCTCCGCCCCTTACATGTCGAGCTAATTTGCATAATATGCAAATTTGCACAAATTTTTGAGCACGTACTAGTCCCTGGATTTTTCACATACATGCACATATGTGGTATCCAGGCGCTCACAAGAGTCTGAACTTTAATTGTTATGGAGCCAAAGTGCACATTTCTGCACATGGGTGTGGCCACATGCATCACAAGTCAAGCGTAGAAAATTCCTTCGCCAAAAATCCACATATTCTGCTGTATCTCAGGCATACTTTCATGTATTCACTCCAAATTTCACACACATGTACCTATTGGGTGTCTAGACCGGCACATACATTTTGGCAGACATGCACACCTAGGTGGCGCTATAACGGCCAAAAAACTCTCCTGCCCACACCGATTGGCCAAATAACTCCAAACTTGGTACGCATCATCTATATGCACCTATGACACAGGTCCTTGACCTGCACCATCATATGTCCAATATGGCCGCCACTATCGACCAATCAGTTTTCAGTTCACATTTCACAAGCTTATCATATGCCAATCAACATGAAACTCACATATTATGTTCATCTACACACCCTCTAAGACATACTCAAGTATGACGGGAATTGCACCACTAGGTGGCGCTATACTAGAATTTCCTGAATTACCCCTACATCTTTCTTACACATACACACACATGCAATGGCCTACCTATAGGTTTCATATACACATTGCTTCACCCATACCTACCCAGTGATTACACACACATGCTTACGCATCTCAGGCGTGCCAGATGGTGCCCATACCCTGTGCTTGGACCCCGTAATTGCCGCTTGCGGCTATATTTAGGGGTCCAAGCACTGAAGGTGCTGGAACCCTATTGTATTTGTTCTGATTATTATTATTATTATTATTATTATTATTATTATTCTTTTTCTCCGCTAAAACGCGTTGTGCAGCCTAAACCGTAAGACCTACAGACTTCTCCTTTGGCCAACTTGTAGTACTCCTCTCCGCTACTCAGGCGCAACACGCCAGCCCGATACGACCCTAGGTGGCGCTATAGCGCACAAAAACGCATGAAAAAGTTTAAACTGGTGTTTCTCCTAAACCGTATGTCCTAGAGACAAAATGTAAACTTCATCTGATCAGGCATGTGCTCATCTAAAAAAAGTTCCATTGAAGCCATATGCTCCGCCCCTTACATGTCGAGCTAATTTGCATAATATGCAAATTTGCACACATTTTTGAGCGCGTACTAGTCCCTGGATTTTTCACATACATGCACATATGTGATATCCAGGCGCTCAGAAGAGTCTGAACTTTAATTGTTATGGAGCCAAAGTGCACATTTCTGCACATGGGCGTGGCCACATGCATCACAAGTCAAGCGTAGAAAATTCCTTCGCCAAAAATCCACATATTCTGCTATATCTCAGGCATTCTTTCACGTATTCATACCAAATTTCACACACATGTACCTACTGGGTGTCTAGACCTGCACATGCATTTTGGCAGACATGCACATCTAGGTGGCGCTATAACGGCCAAAAAACTCTCCTGCCCACACCGATTGGCCAAATAACTCCAAACTTGGTACGCATCATCTATATGCACCTATGACACAGGTCCTTGACCTGCACCATCATATGTCCAATATGGCCGCCGCTATCGACCAATAAGCTTTCAGTACACCTTTCACAAGCTTTTCATATGCCAATTTTTTTTCTGCCTTAAAACTCGTTGTGCAGCCTAAACCGTAAGACCTACAGACTTCTCCTTTGGCCAACTTGTAGTACTCCTCTCCGCTACTCAGGCGCAACACGCCAGCCCGATCCGACCATAGGTGGCGCTATAGCGCACAAAAACACATGAAAAAGTTTAAACTGGTGTTTCTCCTAAACCGTATGTCCTAGAGACAAAATGTAAACTTCACCTGATCAGGCATGTGCTCATCTAAAAAAAGTTCCATTGAAGCCATATGCTCCGCCCCTTACATGTCGAGCTAATTTGCATAATATGCAAATTTGCACACATTTTTGAGCGCGTACTAGTCCCTGGATTTTTCACATACATGCACATATGTGGTATCCAGGCGCTCACAAGAGTCTGAACTTTAATTGTTATGGAGCCAAAGTGCACATTTCTGCACATGGGCGTGGCCACATGCATCACAAGTCAAGCGTAGAAAATTTCTTCGCCAAAAATCCACATATTCTGCTGTATCTCAGGCATACTTTCATGTATTCACTCCAAATTTCACACACATGTACCTATTAGGTGTCTAGACCGGTACATACATTTTGGCAGACATGCACACCTAGGTGGCGCTATAACGGCCAAAAAACTCTCCTGCCCACACCGATTGGCCAAATAACTCCAAACTTGGTACGCATCATCTATATGCACCTATGACACAGGTCCTTGACCTGCACCATCATATGTCCAATATGGCCGCCGCTATCGACCAATCAGCTTTCAGTTCACATTTCACAAGCTTATCATATGCCAATCAACATGAAACTCACATATTATGTTCATCTACACACTCTCTAAGACATGCTCAAGTATGACGGGAATTGCACCACTAGGTGGCGCTATACTAGAATTTCCTGAATTACCCCTACATCTTTCTTACACATGCACACACATGCAATGGCCTACCTATAGGTTTCATATACACATTGCTTCACCCATACCTACCCAGTGATTACACACACATGCTTACGCATCTCAGGCGTGCCAGATGGTGCCCATACCCTGCGCTTGGACCCCGTAATTGCCGCTTGCGGCTATATTTATTATTATTATTATTCTTTTTCTCCGCTAAAACGCGTTGTACAGCCTAAACCGTAAGACCTACAGACTTCTCCTTTGGCCAACTTGTAGTACTCCTCTCCGCTACTCAGGCGCAACACGCCAGCCCGATACGACCCTAGGTGGCGCTATAGCGCACACAAACGCATGAAAAAGTTTAAACAGGTGTTTCTCCTAAACCGTATGTCCTAGAGATAAAATTCAAACTGCATCTGATCAGGCATGTGCTCATCTAAAAAAAGTTCCATTGAAGCCATATGCTCCGCCCCTTACATGTCGAGCTAATTTGCATAATATGCAAATACGCACACATTTTTGAGCGCGTACTAGTCCCTGGATTTTTCACATACATGCACATATGTGGTATCCATGCGTTCAGAAGAGTCTGAACTTTAATTGTTATGGAGCCAAAGTGCACATTTCTGCACATGGGCGTGGCCACATGCATCAGAAGTCAAGCGTAGAAAATTCCTTCGCCAAAAATCCACATATTCTGCTGTATCTCAGGCATACTTTCATGTATTCACTCCAAATTTCACACACATGTACCTATTGGGTGTCTAGACCGGCACATACATTTTGGCAGACATGCACACCTAGGTGGCGCTATAACGGCCAAAAAACTCTCCTGCCCACACCGATTGGCCAAATAACTCCAAACTTGGTACGCATCATCTATATGCACCTATGACACAGGTCCTTGACCTGCACCATCATATGTCCAATATGGCCGCCGCTATCGACCAATCAACTTTCAGTACACCTTTCACAAGCTTATCATATGCCAATTAACATGAAACTCACATATTATGTTCATCTACACACCCTCTAATACATATCAAAGTATGACGGGAATTGCACCACTAGGTGGCGCTATACTAGAAATTCCTGAATTACTCCTACATGCCTTCATGTAGAAGGACAATCATGATCTCATATGATTCTATGCAAAATCATTAACAACTTTGTAATTGCAAGTGCTTTGCAAAAAAGTACAGATTTTTGTGTATAATCCAATACATATAATTTACACTTTTCATACTAGTCCTAGGATTTTCACTCCATCACCTCAAATCACATATTATAATATCCAGCAGCATGTGAAATACAAAACTGGTGGAACAAATTCTAAGATTCTTGCAATTTAATATTTTTCATATGCATCACAATGGTACCGTCATGACATATGAACTGCATATTTCAAAAACTCCCCTATATAATGTCTGATTTGTTATGAAAATGGACAGACACATTCAGAAGACCACTGAGGTGATATCTGCCAAGTTTGTGCCAAATCCATCCACAAATGCTTGTACTGTGAATATTTTCATTTTCTATGCTGAACATGCATGCAGACCAAAGGTCATTCTTTTCCTCAAAAGAGTTAGAGTTGAGCCTGTAATCCAGTCAGACCCATTAGCTCAATGGGTAGAGCAATGTGCTCCCAGCCACAATGCACGTGGACAACGGGGGTTCGAATCCCACGTTGGGCAGTATTCCACCATAAGTTTAAAAAGCTGCCATTTCGATTCTGTTTTTTGAGCAGGTACTTCATTCACGAACGTGCTTCATATACTTTCATGTACATTTCATAAAGCTTTACATAATGTTGTGCCAGTGGGTGCAAAATCTTGCCAAACCTCAGCTTGGACCCCGTAATCGCCGCTTGCGGCTATATTTAGGGGTCCAAGCACCAGCGGTGCTGGAACCCTATTGTAATTGTTCCGATTATTATTAGGGTTCACACACACATAGTGTGGGAACCCTATTGTAATTGCTGGTATTTTTTAGGGTTCACACACACATAGTGTGGGAACCCTATTGTAATTGCTGGTATTTTTCTTATTTTTCTTATTCTTTTGCCCATTTTTTGACATAAAATGCATCGTGCAGCCTAGACCGTAATGCCTAGAAAACCCAATCTTGGCAAAAAGGTTCAGTTACCTCCAAGGACCAGATTCCCATACAGGGACCCCAAATTGGCCTGATGGTGGCGCTATAGCAGACCATATTGACTTTTTGTCCATATCTCCTACACCGTAGGTCCTAGAACCAAAATTCCAGTTCCTATGCATTCCTTGACTAAATTCAATAGGACAATTAATATACAACCATTAAGCTCCGCCCACTTAGATTTCGAGTTAATTTGCATAATGTGCAAAATCACACACATCTTTGAGCGCGAACTAGTCCCTGGATTTTTCACATACGTGCACATATGTGGTATCAAAACGTTCAGAAGAGTCTGAACTTTAAAATGTATCCAACAAAAATGCTAATTTCTTCACTACCTAGTCAGTATAAGCCAATCAAATCAGGGGGCGTAAATTCAATAGTAAATTTTGCACAAATGGAACTCTAACTTAAGAAAACTTGCATGTAATGAGATGGCACTTCACAGACAGCTTCCGTGTGAGGGTCTGGGGCAGCTCGCAGTGGTTGCCATACCTCACCTGCTAGGGGGCGCTATAACATGCAAAAATTTGCCCCATGCACTCAGATTGGCCGATCCACATGAAACTTGACAGACATCATCTATGGGCCTCTGGAAACCAGGTCCTAAAGCAGACATGCCATACTTCCAAAATGGCTGACGTAATCGGCCAATCAGTGATCGGCACGCGTTTGACAGGCTTACCATTGGTCGATCTGCACGAAACCTCTTGGGTGTGGACAAGTGCACGCCCCCTATGACATAATCCAGCCGGGTGTCGATTGGCCACTGGGGGGCGCTATTGCAAAAAAAGCAAGTGTATCCCCTACATAATTCCACTTGGGAACATGCAATTGGACTCTTTTGATTCCTTGCAGTAGTGCGAACAACTTTCCCATTACATGTCCTATTAAAAAATGCACAGTTTATTTACAGTTAATAATAGTTTGAAATCATCACTTTTCATACTCCTCCTAGGATTTTCATACTATCATGTCAAGCAAAGTCTTATAATACTCTACAGAGTGTGAAATCAAAAAACAATCCAAAGATTTTGGATTTGAGGACACTTATACCTGCTAAATATTTTTTTAATGGACAGCATCGATACATATAATATTCATATTCTTAAAGCTCTTTCATATTTTACCCAATTCTGACCAAAATGCACAAGCCCATTCAGAATCCCATCCTGAACAAATTTGTCAAGTTTCATCTAAATCGGTTATCGTATGGCTCTACAGTGCAGTATTATATACAATGCATAAGAATGCATGTAAAGTCCCTCTGTCACCTTCTCCTTCTCACACGCACGCAAGCTGAAACTCACACTCTCAGTCTCTCTCACACTCTCACCCACATTCCCCCTCCCATCTCTGTGCCCTAAGTAAACATTGCTCTGGCTACCTAGATCTCTCTGTGTCTATTAACCAGGCACACACACATACAGGCACAAGCAGGCCTTCCTATAGCATTCACAATTGACACTTCCCTAGCCATACCCACCCATATCTCAGTGACTAACACATGCTTATACAAACTGATATTTGGCTTCTTTTTTGTCTCTCTCTCACACAAACACAGACACACACACCTTTATACCTATATGTATGTATAGTTTCTATGTATACTTATGTATGTATGTATTAGTATATGTTGTCATAGTTTGAATACATATACTACCACACACACACACACACACACACACACACACACACACACACACACACACACACACTTCTACCTAAATGTATGTATAGTTTGTATGCATATCTATAGTATATGTATAGTATATGTCAGTCATACCAGTGATGTCAGTCATATCAGACATGCCAGTCCAGTCATGTCAGTTATATCAGTCATGTCAGTGATGCCAGTCATGTTCTGCCAGTCATGTAAGTCATGTCAGTCATATCAGTCATGTCAGTCCAGTCATGTCAGTCAAATCTTCAAATCATTACAGTCATGCCAGTTATGTCAGTCATATCAGTCATGTTAATTTTGTTCGTCATGCCAGTGATGTCATTCCAGTCATGCCAGTCATATCAGTTATGTCAGTAATGCCAGTCATGTCAGTCATGCCAGGCTTTGCAGACTACATTCATACTTTGAATACACAGGCAGTCATGTTAGGCGTGCTACGTGTACAAGGAGTGAATTAACTAAGCATAGTCTCTGGCTCCCTCAATCTCTCTCTGTCAGTAATATACAGGCCCAATCATGTATAGACAAGTGCAGGCCTTCCTATACTGTTCACATAGATGCAGCCATAGCCAGATGTGCTATTTTTGTGTCTCCCTTTCTGACACACACAGATGTCATCACACTCTACATCTGTAGAGCACACACTGGCCAAACCCAAACAGCTTTTTTTTCACTTTTAGGTCTAAAGGACCTTTTGGGCTTCCTTTTGCCTATTGAGGCCAAAATGCCTATTGGTGTGTGAACCCGCCAATCGCCGCTTGCGGCTATATTCTTATTTTTCTTATTCTTTTGCCCATTTTTTGACACAAAATGCATCGTGCAGCCTAGACCGTAATGCCTAGAAAACCCAATCTTGGCAAAAAGGTTCAGTTACCTCCAAGGACCAGATTCCCATACAGGGACCCCAAATTGGCCTGATGGTGGCGCTATAGCAGACCATATTGACTTTTTGTCCATATCTCCTACACCGTAGGTCCTAGAACCAAAATTCCAGTTCCTATGCATTCCTTGACTAAATCCAATAGGACAATTAATATACAACCATTAAGCTCCGCCCACTTAGATTTCGAGTTAATTTGCATAATGTGCAAAATCACACACATCTTTGAGCGCGAACTAGTCCCTGGATTTTTCACATACGTGCACATATGTGGTATCAAAACGTTCAGAAGAGTCTGAACTTTAAAATGTATCCAACAAAAATGCTAATTTCTTCACTACCTAGTCAGTATAAGCCAATCAAATGAGGGGGCGTAAATTCAATAGTAAATTTTGCACATATGGAACTCTAACTTAAGAAAACTTGCATGTAATGAGATGGCACTTCACAGACAGCTTCCGTGTGAGGGTCTGGGGCAGCTCGCAGTGGTTGCCATACCTCACCTGCTAGGGGGCGCTATAACATGCAAAAATTTGCCCCATGCACTCAGATTGGCCGATCCACATGAAACTTGACAGACATCATCTATGGGCCTCTGGAAACCAGGTCCTAAAGCAGACATGCCATACTTCCAAAATGGCTGACGTAATCGGCCAATCAGTGATCGGCACGCGTTTGACAGGCTTACCATTGGTCTATCTGCACGAAACCTCTTGGGTGTGGACAAGTGCACGCCCCCTATGACATAATCCAGCCGGGTGTCGATTGGCCACTGGGGGGCGCTATTGCAAAAAAAGCAAGTGTATCCCCTACATAATTCCACTTGGGAACATGCAATTGGACTCTTTTGATTCCTTGCAGTAGTGCGAACAACTTTCCCATTACATGTCCTATTAAAAAATGCACAGTTTATTTACAGTTAATAATAGTTTGAAATCATCATTTTTCATACTCCTCCTAGGATTTTCATACTATCATGTCAAGCAAAGTCTTATAATACTCTACAGAGTGTGAAATCAAAAAACAATCCAAAGATTTTGAATTTGAGGACACTTATACCTGCTAAATATTTTTTTAATGGACAGCATCGATACATATAATATTCATATTCTTAAAGCTCTTTCATATTTTACCCAATTCTGACCAAAATGCACAAGCCCATTCAGAATCCCATCCTGAACAAATTTGTCAAGTTTCATCTAAATCGGTTATCGTATGGCTCTACAGTGCAGTATTATATACAATGCATAAGAATGCATGTAAAGTCCCTCTGTCACCTTCTCCTTCTCACACGCACGCAAGCTGAAACTCACACTCTCAGTCTCTCTCACACTCTCACCCACATTCCCCCTCCCATCTCTGTGCCCCAAGTAAACATTGCTCTGGCTACCTAGATCTCTCTGTGTCTATTAACCAGGCACACACACATACAGGCACAAGCAGGCCTTCCTATAGCATTCACAATGACACTTCCCTAGCCATACCCACCCATATCTCAGTGACTAACACATGCTCATACAAACTGATATTTGGCTTCTTTTTTGTCTCTCTCTCTCACACAAACACACAGACACACACACCTTTATACCTATATGTATGTATAGTTTCTATGTATACTTATGTATGTATGTATTAGTATATGTTGTCATAGTTTCAGTACATACACTACCACACACACACACACACACACACACACACACACACACACACACACACTTCTACCTAAATGTATGTATAGTTTGTATGCATATCTGTCCAGTCATAACAGTCATGTCAGTCCAGTCATGTCAGTCATTTCAGTCCAGTCATATCAGTCATGTCAGTCCAGTCATGTCAGACATAAGTCATGTCAGTCATATCAGTCATGTCATTACAGTCATGCCAGTCATGTCACTCATTCCAGTTATGTCAGTCATATCAGTCATATTACTTTTGTTCATCATGCCAGTGATGTCATTTCAGTCATATCAGTTATGTCAGTCATGCCAGTCATGTCAGTCATGTAATGCCAGGCTTTGCAGACTACATTCATACTTTGAATACACGGGCAGTCATGTTAGGCGTGCAAGGTGTGCAAGGAGTGAATTAACAAAGCATAGTCTCTGGCACCCTCAATCTCTCTCTGTCTGTAATATACAGGCCCAATCATGTATAGACACAATATAGGCCTTCCTATATTGTTCACATAGATGCAGCCCTAGCCAGATGTGCTATTTCTGTGTCTCCCTTTCTGACACACGCAGATGTCATCACACACTATCTGTAGAGCACACACTGGCCAAACCCAAACAGCTTCTTTTCACTTTTAGGTCTAAAGGACCTTTCGGGCTTCCTTTTGCCTATTGAGGCCAAAATATGCCTATTTGTGTGTGAACCCGCCAATCGCCGCTTGCGGCTATATTTAGGGGTCCAAGCACCAGTGGTGCTGGAACCCTATTGTATTTGTTCCGATTATTATTAGGGTTCACACACACAGTGTGGGAACCCTATTGTAATTGCTGGTATTTTTCTTATTTTTCTTATTCTTTTGCCCATTTTTTGACATAAAATGCATCGTGCAGCCTAGACCGTAATGCCTAGAAAACCCAATCTTGGCAAAAAGGTTCAGTTAACTCCAAGGACCAGATTCCCATACAGGGACCCAAATTGGCCTGATGGTGGCGCTATAGCAGAGCATATTGACTTTTTGTCCATATCTCCTACACCGTAGGTCCTAGAACCAAAATTCCAGTTCCTATGCATTCCTTGACTAAATTCAATAGGACAATTAATATACAACCATTAAGCTCCGCCCACTTAGATTTCGAGTTAATTTGCATAATGTGCAAAATCACACACATCTTTGAGCGCGAACTAGTCCCTGGATTTTTCACAGACATGCACATATGTGGTATCAAAACGTTCAGAAAAGTCTGAACTTTAAAATGTATCCAACAAAAATGCTAATTTCTTCACTACCTAGTCAGTATAAGCCAATCAAATGAGGGGGCGTAAATTCAATAGTAAATTTTGCACATATGGAGCTCTAACTTAAGAAAACTTGCATGTAATGAGATGGCACTTCACAGACAGCTTCCGTGTGAGGGTCTGGGGCAGCTCGCAGAGGTTGCCATACCTCACCTGCTAGGGGGCGCTATAACATGCAAAAATTTGCCCCATGCACTCAGATTGGCCGATCCACATGAAACTTGACAGACATCATCTATGGGCCTCTGGAAACCAGGTCCTAAAGCAGACATGCCATACTTCCAAAATGGCTGACGTAATCGGCCAATCAGTGATCGGCACGCGTTTGACAGGCTTACCATTGGTCGATCTGCACGAAACCTCTTGGGTGTGGACAAGTGCACGCCCCCTATGACATAATCCAGCCGGGTGTCGATTGGCCACTGGGGGGCGCTATTGCAAAAAAAGCAAGTGTATCCCCTACATAATTCCACTTGGGAACATGCAATTGGACTCTTTTGATTCCTTGCAGTAGTGCGAACAGCTTTTCTATTACATGTCCTATTAAAAAATGCACAGTTTATTTACAGTTAATAATAGTTTGAAATCATCACTTTTCATACTCCTCCTAGGATTTTCATACTATCATGTCAAGCAAAGTCTTATAATACTCTACAGAGTGTGAAATCAAAAAACAATCCAAAGATTTTGGATTTGAGGACACTTATACCTGCTAAATATTTTTTTTAATGGACAGCATCGATACATATAATATTCATATTCTTAAAGCTCTTTCATATTTTACCCAATTCTGACCAAAATGCACAAGCCCATTCAGAATCCCATCCTGAACAAATTTGTCAAGTTTCATCTAAATCGGTTATCGTATGGCTCTACAGTGCAGTATTATATACAATGCATAAGAATGCATGTAAAGTCCCTCTGTCACCTTCTCCTTCTCACACGCACGCAAGCTGAAACTCACACTCTCAGTCTCTCTCACACTCTTACCCACATTCCCCCTCCCATCTCTGTGCCCTAAGTAAACATTGCTCTGGCTACCTAGATCTCTCTGTGTCTATTAACCAGGCACACACACATACAGGCGCAAGCAGGCCTTCCTATAGCATTCACAATGACACTTCCCTAGCCATACCCACCCATATCTCAGTGACTAACACATGCTCATACAAACTGATATTTGGCTTCTTTTTTGTCTCTCTCTCACACAAACACACAGACACACACACCTTTATACCTATATGTATGCATAGTTTCTATGTATACTTATGTATGTATGTATTAGTATATGTTGTCATAGTTTGAGTACATACACTACCACACACACACACACACACACACACACACACTTCTACCTAAATGTATGTATAGTTTGTATGCATATCTGTCCAGTCATAACAGTCATGTCAGTCCAGTCATTTCAGTCCAGTCATATCAGTCCAGTCATATCAGTCATGTCAGTCCAGTCATGTCAGACATAAGTCATGTCAGTCATATCAGTCATGTCATTACAGTCATGCCAGTCATGTCACTCATTCCAGTTATGTCAGTCATATCAGTCATATTACTTTTGTTCATCATGCCAGTGATGTCATTTCAGTCATGCCAGTCATATCAGTTATGTCAGCCATGCCAGTCATGTCAGTCATGTAATGCCAGGCTTTGCAGACTACATTCATACTTTGAATACACGGGCAGTCATGTTAGGCGTGCAAGGTGTGCAAGGAGTGAATTAACAAAGCATAGTCTCTGGCACCCTCAATCTCTCTCTGTCTGTAATATACAGGCCCAATCATGTATAGACACATGCAGGCCTTCCTATATTGTTCACATAGATGCAGCCCTAGCCAGATGTGCTATTTCTGTGTCTCCCTTTCTGACACACGCAGATGTCATCACACACTATCTGTAGAGCACACACTGGCCAAACCCAAACAGCTTCTTTTCACTTTTAGGTCTAAAGGACCTTTTGGGCTTCCTTTTGCCTATTGAGGTCAAAATATGCCTATTTGTGTGTGAACCCGCCAATCGCCGCTTGCGGCTATATTTATTATTATTATTCTTTTTCTCCGCTAAAACGCGTTGTCCAGCCTAAACCGTAAGACCTACAGACTTCTCCTTTGGCCAACTTGTAGTACTCCTCTCCGCTACTCAGGCGCAACACGCCAGCCCGATCCGACCATAGGTGGCGCTATAGCGCACAAAATCGCATGAAAAAGTTTACACAGGTGTTTCTCCTACACCGTATGTCCTAGAGATAAAATTCAAACTGCATCTGATCAGGCATGAGCTCATCTAAAAAAAGTTCCATTGAAGCCATATGCTCCGCCCCTTACATGTCGAGCTAATTTGCATAACATGCAAATACGCACACATTTTTGAGCGCGAACTAGTCCCTGGATTTTTCACATACATGCACATATGTGGTATCCAGGCGCTCACAAGAGTCTGAACTTTGATTCTAGCAGAGCAAAAGTGCACATTTCTGCTCATGGGCGTGGCCACATGCCTCACAAGTCAAAGGTCAAAAAATCATTCGCCAAAAATACACATATTCTGCTATATCTCAGGCATGCTTTCACGTATTCACACCAAATTTCACATACATGCACCTATTGGGTGTCTACACCTGCACATACATTTTGGCAGACATGCACACCTAGGTGGCGCTATAACGGCCAAAAAACTCTCCTGCCCACACCGATTGGCCAAATAACTCCAAACTTGGTGCGCATCATCTATATGCACCTACGGCACAGGTCCTTGACCTGCACCATCATATGTCCAATATGGCCGCCGCTATCGACCAATCAGCTTTCAGTCCGCTAAAATGCATCATGCAGCCTAATCCGTAACACCTACAGACTTCTCCTTTGGCCAACTTGTAGTACTCCTCTCTGCTACTCAGGCGCAACACGCCAGCTCGATCCGCCCATAGGTGGCGCTATAGAGCGCAAAAAATTGTCATGCCTACACCGCATGTCATAAACAAAAAATTCCAATTGCATCTGATCAGTCATCTTCCATTCTACAAAAAATAAATTTGAAGCCATTAGCTCCGCCCCTTACATTTCGAGCTAATTTGCATAATATACAAATACACACACATTTTTGAGCGCGAACTAGTCCCTGGATTTTTCACATACATGCACATATGTGGTATCAAAATGTTCAGAAGAGTCTGAACTTTGATTCTAGCAGAGCAAAAGTGCACATTTCCACACATGGGCGTGGCCACATGCCTCACAAGTCAAAGGTAAAAAAATTCTTCGCCAAAAATCCACATAATCTGCTGTATCTCAGGCATGCTTTCACGTATTCACTCCAAATTTCACACACATGTACCTATTGGGTGTCTAGACCTGCACATACATTTTGGCAGACATGCACACCTAGGTGGCGCTATAACGGCCAAAAAACTCTCCTGCCCACACCGATTGCCCAAATAACTCCAAACTTGGTACAAACCACCACAAATGGTTGTACTGTGAATATTTTTGTTTTCCATGCTGAACATGCATGCTGATGCAAAGGTCATTCTTTTCCTCAAAAGAGCTAGAGTTGAGCCTGTAATCGGGTCAGGCCCATTAGCTCAATGGGTAGAGCAAGGTGCTCCCAGCCACAATGCATTTGGACAATGGCGGTTCGAATCCCGCGTCGGGCAGCACACCACCATAAGTTTAAAAAGCTGCAATTTAGATTCTGTTTTTTTAGCAGGCACTTCATTCACGAACGTGCTTCATATACTTTCATATACATTTCATATACCTTTACGTGATGTACCAGTGGGTGCGCAAATCTTGCCAAACCTCAGCTTGGACCCCGTAATTGCCGCTTGCGGCTATATTTAGGGGTCCAAGCACCAGCGGTGCTGGAACCCTATTGTATTTGTTCCGATTATTATTATTATTATTATTATTATTATTATTCTTTTTCTCCGCTAAAACGCGTTGTGCAGCCTAAACCGTAAGACCTACAGACTTCTCCTTTGGCCAACTTGTAGTACTCCTCTCCGCTACTCAGGCGCAACACGCCAGCCCGATCCGACCATAGGTGGCGCTATAGCGCACAAAAACGCATGAAAAAGTTTAAACTGGTGTTTCTCCTAAACCGTATGTCCTAGAGACAAAATGTAAACTTCATCTGATCAGGCATGTGCTCATCTAAAAAAAGTTCCATTGAAGCCATATGCTCCGCCCCTTACATGTCGAGCTAATTTGCATAATATGCAAATTTGCACAAATTTTTGAGCGCGTACTAGTCCCTGGATTTTTCACATACATGCACATATGTGATATCCAGGCGCTCAGAAGAGTCTGAACTTTAATAGTTATGGAGCCAAAGTGCACATTTCTGCACATGGGCGTGGCCACATGCATCACAAGTCAAGCGTAGAAAATTCCTTCGCCAAAAATCCACATATTCTGCTATATCTCAGGCATTCTTTCACGTATTCATACCAAATTTCACACACATGTACCTACTGGGTGTCTAGACCTGCACATGCATTTTGGCAGACATGCACATCTAGGTGGCGCTATAACGGCCAAAAAACTCTCCTGCCCACACCGATTGGCCAAATAACTCCAAACTTGGTACGCATCATCTATATGCACCTATGACACAGGTCCTTGACCTGCACCATCATATGTCCAATATGGCCGCCGCTATCGACCAATCAGCTTTCAGTACACCTTTCACAAGCTTTTCATATGCCAATTTTTTTTCTGCCTTAAAACTTGTTGTGCAGCCTAAACCGTAAGACCTACAGACTTCTCCTTTGGCCAACTTGTAGTACTCCTCTCCGCTACTCAGGCGCAACACGCCAGCCCGATCCGACCATAGGTGGCGCTATAGCGCACAAAAACGCATGAAAAAGTTTAAACTGGTGTTTCTCCTAAACCGTATGTCCTAGAGACAAAATGTAAACTTCACCTGATCAGGCATGTGCTCATCTAAAAAAAGTTCCATTGAAGCCATATGCTCCGCCCCTTACATGTCGAGCTAATTTGCATAATATGCAAATTTGCACACATTTTTGAGCGCGTACTAGTCCCTGGATTTTTCACATACATGCACATATGTGGTATCCAGGCGCTCACAAGAGTCTGAACTTTAATTGTTATGGAGCCAAAGTGCACATTTCTGCACATGGGCGTGGCCACATGCATCACAAGTCAAGCGTAGAAAATTTCTTCGCCAAAAATCCACATATTCTGCTGTATCTCAGGCATACTTTCATGTATTCACTCCAAATTTCACACACATGTACCTATTGGGTGTCTAGACCGGTACATACATTTTGGCAGACATGCACACCTAGGTGGCGCTATAACGGCCAAAAAACTCTCCTGCTCACACCGATTGGCCAAATAACTCCAAACTTGGTACGCATCATTTATATGCACCTATGACACAGGTCCTTGACCTGCACCATCATATGTCCAATATGGCCGCCGCTATCGACCAATCAGCTTTCAGTTCACATTTCACAAGCTTATCATATGCCAATCAACATGAAACTCACATATTATGTTCATCTACACACTCTCTAAGACATACTCAAGTATGACGGGAATTGCACCACTAGGTGGCGCTATACTAGAATTTCCTGAATTACCCCTACATCTTTCTTACACATGCACACACATGCAATGGCCTACCTATAGGTTTCATATACACATTGCTTCACCCATACCTACCCAGTGATTACACACACATGCTTACGCATCTCAGGCGTGCCAGATGGTGCCCATACCCTGCGCTTGGACCCCGTAATTGCCGCTTGCGGCTATATTTAGGGTTCACACACGTAGTGTGGGAAACCTATTGTAATTGCTCGAATTTTTCTTCTTTTTTTTTTTTCTTCTTATTATTATTATTATTTTTCTCCGGATAAAACGCATACTGCAGCCTAAACCGTAAGGCCCAGGAAGACCAAACTTGGCAGACTGGTGTAGTCTGTTTGCGGGACCGTGCTAAAGTACAGAGACCCACATTGGCCTGATGGTGGCGCTATAGCGCAGCATTTTGCGTTTTGGTCCATATCTCCCACCCCGTAGGTCGTAGAAACAAAATTCCACTTCAGGTGCATTCCTTGGCTCCAGACAAACAAAAAAGCCTCAAGAACCATTAAGCTCCGCCTACTTAGATTTTTTGCTAATTTGCATAATATGCAAAACCTACTTTTTCATACTAGTCCCTGGTTTTTCATCTGATCACCACAATCTTGGTGTCAAAATATTCACAAGAATCTCATTATCAAGGAACATCAACAAAACTGTGACATTGGCATACAGTCTGGTTGTCACATGTCAATCAATAGCTCTGAGGCGTGGCCAAATTTACTTCAGCAGCTATATCTCAGCAATGCTTTGACCTATCTTTATGAAAATTTATCAGTTGTTAGGGCACATGACTCAGAGGTCACAGGTCAAAGCTGGTCACGATTGTCCAATAGGGGGCGCTATAACATGGGGAAATTTGTTTCTCAGAAACCATTAGTCACATCAAGCCCAAACTTTACAGGCATCATCAGGGGCCCAAGTGGTATCAAGTCACACAATGATGACATCATCACTCAAAAAACATGGCCGCCATGAGCCAATTAATTTTTATTTGAATTAATTGGCCATTTGACAGACTTACCATTGGCCAATCAACATGAAACCTCACCACTGTGCATATCCCAGGACTATGTGTCATACTGTGCAGTGTTGAAACATTTGGCCACTAGGTGGCGCTGTTTTTGAAAATCATGCATAACTCCTCCAAATTTTCACTTAGGAACACGCAACTTGATTCTTTTTATTCCTTGCAGTAGACCTGACAACTTTCCAATTACAAGTCTTATTAAAAAATGCATACTTTTGTCACATTCATCAATTGTTTGAAAATAGCTCTTTAAGAACTAGTCCTAGGAATTTGATCTGATGATGGCAAATGTGGCATAGGCATAATCTGTAGACACTGTAGTTAACTAAATAAGGAAAAAATGTTGCATTTTTATTTGTCTGATTGGTCAATTTTTCCATTATATCCTTCTGGCCATGCCATAAATGACCTTTATTGCTATAACTCATAAACCATGTAAGTGATCAACTCCCAATTTGAAAGGCTTTTATAGACTGAGGTCCTTGTGAGGTAGGCCAAGTGTGGTTCAAATTGGCCTGTCGGAGGCGCTACAGTACCCAAAAACCTGAGAAATCATAAAAACTCACGCAGCAATCTTGTTATGCAGAATACAGACAAGTAATGGGGCTTGTATGATTCAGATCAATGAGGTCTATAACATTGCAATTATATCTCATAACAAAAAGTGCACTGCCTGACCAGAAATGAACCTTTTAATTCACCAAAATGTCATTGCATTACTGAGATTAATGAGATATCAGTATGGTAGTACTTGGGCTCCATCTAGTGGCCAAACACCAGAACTGACTGAAAACTATTGCTCACATGAAACACCACACAAACACACACAAAGCTGATCTCAGCATGTGATTTAGTTCTGTGATCTGAATCATTTTGCCAATACACATTATTTTGATCCTTTTGGGCCTTTAGTGCCTCAGTTGAATTGAATGTTTTGTCACATTGATTTATTTGTGCATTTTTTCCACTCAAACAGCTTCTATTCACTTTTGGATCTAAAGGACCTATTGGGCTTCTTTTTGCCTATTGAGGCCAAGAGGCCAATTTGTTGGTCTAAAAGACCCTTTGGGCTTTTTTGCCTTTTTTTGTGTGAACCCGCCAATCGCCGCTTGCGGCTATATTTAGGGCTCCGAGCACCAAAGGTGCTGGAGGCCTATTGTAATTGTTAGGATTTTTCTCCTTCATGTTCTTATTATTATTATTCTTTTTCTGCCTTAAAACGGTTCGCACAGCCCAAACCGTAAGGCCTACAGACTTGAAACTTGGTCAATAGGTAGTAGTCCCTCCCGCTACTCAGGCGCAAGACGCCAGCCAAATCCGCCCATAGGTGGCGCTACAGCGCACGCAAACGCATTCAAGTAAATTGCCAGTACCACGTATGTCCTAAATTTAAAATTCTTTCATATACATGTTCCTTGTCTCCAAACCTACCAAAAAGCCTCAAGAACCCATAAGCTCCGCCTACTTCGTTTTCGAGCTAATTTGCATAATATGCAAAATCGCACACATTTTTGAGAGCTAACTAGTCCCTGGATTTTTCACATACATGCACATATGTGGTATCAAAACGTTCAGAAGAGTCTGAACTTTAATAATCTTTAACAAAAAATGCACATTTCTGCACATGGGCGTGGCCACATGCCACACAAGTCAAGGGGCAAAAATTTCACAGCCTAAAATGCACATTTTCTGCTGTATCTCATGCATACTTTTACATATTCACACCAAATTTCATATACATGTACCTGTTGGGCGTCTACACCTGCCCATACATTTTGGCACACATTCACACCTAGGGGGCGCTATAACTGCCAAAAAACTCTCCTGCACACACCGATTGGCCAAATAACACGAAACTTGGTATGCATCATCTACATGCACCTCTGAGACAGGTCCTAGGTCTGCACCATCATATGTTCAATATGGCCTCCACCATCGACCAATTAGCTGTCAGTATACAATTTCACAAGCTTTACAAGCTTTACATATGTCAATTGACCTGAAACTCACATGGCATGTTCAGGTGCACACCCTCTAAGACATACTGGGGTATGATGGCAATTGCACCACTAGGTGGCGCTATACTAGAAACTCCTGAATTACGCCCACATAGTATGACATAAAACAACAAACTTGGACTCATATGATTCTACGTAGAATCCTTAACAACTTTGTAATTGCAAGTGCTTTACAAAAATGTACGGATTTTCATATATTATCAAATATGTATAATTTCCACTTTCCATACTACGCCTAGGATTTTCACTCCATCACCTCAAATCACACCTTGATATACTCAGCAGACTATGCAATGCAAATGTTGTGCAAAAAATCCTAAGATTTCCACAAATTTATATTTTTCATATGCATCACAATGGTACCATCATAACACATCAAATTCATATTTTAATAACTCCGCTATAGTATGTCCAATGTTTATGAAAATTGACATGCACATTCACATGACCATTGAGGTGATATGTGCCAAGTTTGAGCTAAATCCGTCCACAAATGACTCTACAGTGAATATTTTCAATTTCCATACTCAGCAGTGCAAGGAGCGGTAGAGAGCCTTTTGCAGGCACGCACGCTCTCATTCTCGCAGACGCAGAGTGCCCCTCTCATCCACTCCCCCCACACTCCCCCAACCTTCTAACACTTAACAACCCATGTCTCTGTCTCCCCCTCCCTCTCTCTATTTCACATGCACTCACTTCTCACACACGCAGAGTGCCCCTCTCATCCACTCCCCCCCACACTCCCCCAACCTTCTAACACTTAACAACCCATGGTCTCTGTCTCCCCCTCCCTCTCTCTATTTCACATGCACTCACAGAAAAAACAGGCCTCCCTATAAGCTTCACATACACACTGCCTTAGCCATGCCTACTCTCTCTCTATTACACATGCACACACATGCACTGGCCTACCAATAGGTTTCACATACACACTGGCCTAGCCATATCTACTATGCCTTCGCCGCAGGCATGCAAGTCGGTACCTATGCCACTTGCGAGGAGCCCGCTCATTGCCGCTTGCGGCTATATTTAGGGGTCCAAGCACCAGCGGTGCTGGAACCCTATTGTATTTGTTCCGATTATTATTATTATTATTATTATTATTATTATTATTCTTTTTCTCCGCTAAAACGCGTTGTGCAGCCTAAACCGTAAGACCTACAGACTTCTCCTTTGGCCAACTTGTAGTACTCCTCTCCGCTACTCAGGCGCAACACGCCAGCCCGATCCGACCATAGGTGGCGCTATAGCGCACAAAAACGCATGAAAAAGTTTAAACTGGTGTTTCTCCTAAACCGTATGTCCTAGAGACAAAATGTAAACTTCATCTGATCAGGCATGTGCTCATCTAAAAAAAGTTCCATTGAAGCCATATGCTCCGCCCCTTACATGTCGAGCTAATTTGCATAATATGCAAATTTGCACAAATTTTTGAGCGCGTACTAGTCCCTGGATTTTTCACATACATGCACATATGTGATATCCAGGCGCTCAGAAGAGTCTGAACTTTAATAGTTATGGAGCCAAAGTGCACATTTCTGCACATGGGCGTGGCCACATGCATCACAAGTCAAGCGTAGAAAATTCCTTCGCCAAAAATCCACATATTCTGCTATATCTCAGGCATTCTTTCACGTATTCATACCAAATTTCACACACATGTACCTACTGGGTGTCTAGACCTGCACATGCATTTTGGCAGACATGCACATCTAGGTGGCGCTATAACGGCCAAAAAACTCTCCTGCCCACACCGATTGGCCAAATAACTCCAAACTTGGTACGCATCATCTATATGCACCTATGACACAGGTCCTTGACCTGCACCATCATATGTCCAATATGGCCGCCGCTATCGACCAATCAGCTTTCAGTACACCTTTCACAAGCTTTTCATATGCCAATTTTTTTTCTGCCTTAAAACTTGTTGTGCAGCCTAAACCGTAAGACCTACAGACTTCTCCTTTGGCCAACTTGTAGTACTCCTCTCCGCTACTCAGGCGCAACACGCCAGCCCGATCCGACCATAGGTGGCGCTATAGCGCACAAAAACGCATGAAAAAGTTTAAACTGGTGTTTCTCCTAAACCGTATGTCCTAGAGACAAAATGTAAACTTCACCTGATCAGGCATGTGCTCATCTAAAAAAAGTTCCATTGAAGCCATATGCTCCGCCCCTTACATGTCGAGCTAATTTGCATAATATGCAAATTTGCACACATTTTTGAGCGCGTACTAGTCCCTGGATTTTTCACATACATGCACATATGTGGTATCCAGGCGCTCACAAGAGTCTGAACTTTAATTGTTATGGAGCCAAAGTGCACATTTCTGCACATGGGCGTGGCCACATGCATCACAAGTCAAGCGTAGAAAATTTCTTCGCCAAAAATCCACATATTCTGCTGTATCTCAGGCATACTTTCATGTATTCACTCCAAATTTCACACACATGTACCTATTGGGTGTCTAGACCGGTACATACATTTTGGCAGACATGCACACCTAGGTGGCGCTATAACGGCCAAAAAACTCTCCTGCTCACACCGATTGGCCAAATAACTCCAAACTTGGTACGCATCATTTATATGCACCTATGACACAGGTCCTTGACCTGCACCATCATATGTCCAATATGGCTGCCGCTATCGACCAATCAGCTTTCAGTTCACATTTCACAAGCTTATCATATGCCAATCAACATGAAACTCACATATTATGTTCATCTACACACTCTCTAAGACATACTCAAGTATGACGGGAATTGCACCACTAGGTGGCGCTATACTAGAATTTCCTGAATTACCCCTACATCTTTCTTACACATGCACACACATGCAATGGCCTACCTATAGGTTTCATATACACATTGCTTCACCCATACCTACCCAGTGATTACACACACATGCTTACGCATCTCAGGCGTGCCAGATGGTGCCCATACCCTGCGCTTGGACCCCGTAATTGCCGCTTGCGGCTATATTTATTATTATTATTATTCTTTTTCTCCGCTAAAACGCGTTGTGCAGCCTAAACCGTAAGACCTACAGACTTCTCCTTTGGCCAACTTGTAGTACTCCTCTCCGCTACTCAGGCGCAACACGCCAGCCCGATACGACCATAGGTGGCGCTATAGCGCACAAAAACGCATGAAAAAGTTTAAACTGGTGTTTCTCCTAAACCGTATGTCCTAGAGACAAAATGTAAACTTCATCTGATCAGGCATGTGCTCATCTAAAAAAAGTTCCATTGAAGCCATATGCTCCGCCCCTTACATGTCGAGCTAATTTGCATAATATGCAAATTTGCACAAATTTTTGAGCGCGTACTAGTCCCTGGATTTTTCACATACATGCACATTTGTGATATCCAGGCGCTCAGAAGAGTCTGAACTTTAATTATTATGGAGCCAAAGTGCACATTTCTGCACATGGGCGTGGCCACATGCATCACAAGTCAAGCGCAGAAAATTCCTTCGCCAAAAATCCACATATTCTGCTATATCTCGGGCATTCTTTCACGTATTCATACCAAATTTCACACACATGTACCTACTGGGTGTCTAGACCTGCACATGCATTTTGGCAGACATGCACACCTAGGTGGCGCTATAACGGCCAAAAAACTCTCCTGCCCACACCGATTGGCCAAATAACTCCAAACTTGGTACGCATCATCTATATGCACCTATGACACAGGTCCTTGACCTGCACCATCATATGTCCAATATGGCCGCCGCTATCGACCAATCAGCTTTCAGTACACCTTTCACAAGCTTTTCATATGCCAATTTTTTTTCTGCCTTAAAACGCGTTGTGCAGCCTAAACCGTAAGACCTACAGACTTCTCCTTTGGCCAACTTGTAGTACTCCTCTCCGCTACTCAGGTGCAACACGCCAGCACGATCCGCCCATAGGTGGCGCTACAGCGCACACAAACGCATGAAAAAGTTTACACAGGTGTTTCTCCTACACCGTATGTCCTAGAGATAAAATTCAAATTGCATCTGATCAGGCATGAGCTCATCTAAAAAAAGTTTCATTGAAGCCATATGCTCCGCCCCTTACATGTCGAGCTAATTTGCATAATATGCAAATTTGCACAAATTTTTGAGCGCGTACTAGTCCCTGGATTTTTCACATACATGCACATATGTGGTATCCATGCGTTCAGAAGAGTCTGAACTTTAATTGTTATGGAGCCAAAGTGCACATTTCTGCACATGGGCGTGGCCACATGCATCAGAAGTCAAGCGTAGAAAATTCCTTCGCCAAAAATCCACATATTCTGCTGTATCTCAGGCATACTTTCATGTATTCACTCCAAATTTCACACACATGTACCTATTGGGTGTCTAGACCGGCACATACATTTTGGCAGACATGCACACCTAGGTGGCGCTATAACGGCCAAAAAACTCTCCTGCCCACACCGATTGGCCAAATAACTCCAAACTTGGTACGCATCATCTATATGCACCTATGACACAGGTCCTTGACCTGCACCATCATATGTCCAATATGGCCGCCGCTATCGACCAATCAGCTTTCAGTTCACATTTCACAAGCTTATCATATGCCAATCAACATGAAACTCACATATTATGTTCATCTACACACCCTCTAAGACATACTCAAGTATGACGGGAATTGCACCACTAGGTGGCGCTATACTAGAATTTCCTGAATTACCCCTACATCTTTCTTACACATGCACACACATGCAATGGCCTACCTATAGGTTTCATATACACATTGCTTCACCCATACCTACCCAGTGATTACACACACATGCTTACGCATCTCAGTCGTGCCAGATGGTGCCCATACCCTGCGCTTGGACCCCGTAATTGCCGCTTGCGGCTATATTTATTATTATTATTATTTTTTTTCTGCCTTAAAACGCATCGTGCAGCCTAAACCGTAAGACCTACAGACTTCTCCTTTGGCCAACTTGTAGTACTCCTCTCCGCTACTCAGGCGCAACACGCCAGCCCGATACGACCCTAGGTGGCGCTATAGCGCACACAAACGCATGAAAAAGTTTACACAGGTGTTTCTCCTACACCGTATGTCCTAGAGACAAAATGTAAACTGCATATGATCAGGCATGAGCTCATCTAAATAAAGTTCCATTGAAGCCATATGCTCCGCCCCTTACATGTCGAGCTAATTTGCATAATATGCAAATTTGCACACATTTTTGAGCGCGTACTAGTCCCTGGATTTTTCACATACATGCACATATGTGGTATCCATGCGTTCAGAAGAGTCTGAACTTTAATTGTTATGGAGCCAAAGTGCACATTTCTGCACATGGGCGTGGCCACATGCATCACAAGTCAAGCGTAGAAAATTCCTTCGCCAAAAATCCACATATTCTGCTGTATCTCAGGCATACTTTCATGTATTCACTCCAAATTTCACACACATGTACCTATTGGGTGTCTAGACCGGCACATACATTTTGGAAGACATGCACACCTAGGTGGCGCTATAACGGCCAAAAAACTCTCCTGCCCACACCGATTGGCCAAATAACTCCAAACTTGGTACGCATCATCTATATGCACCTATGACACAGGTCCTTGACCTGCACCATCATATGTCCAATATGGCCGCCGCTATCGACCAATCAGCTTTCAGTACACCTTTCACAAGCTTTTCATATGCCAATTTTTTTTCTGCCTTAAAACGCGTTGTGCAGCCCAAACCGTAAGACCTACAGACTTCTCCTTTGGCCAACTTGTAGTACTCCTCTCCGCTACTCAGGTGCAACACGTCAGCACGATCCGCCCATAGGTGGCGCTACAGCGCACTCAAACGCATGAAAAAGTTTACACAGGTGTTTCTCCTACACCATATGTCCTAGAGATAAAATTCAAACTGCATCTGATCAGGCATGAGCTCATCTAAAAAAAGTTCCATTGAAGCCATATGCTCCGCCCCTTACATGTCGAGCTAATTTGCATAATATGCAAATTTGCTCACATTTTTGAGCGCGTACTAGTCCCTGGATTTTTCACATATATGCACATATGTGGTATCCAGGCGCTCACAAGAGTCTGAACTTTAATTGTTATGGAGCCAAAGTGCACATTTCTGCACATGGGCTTGGCCACATGCATCACAAGTCAAGCGTAGAAAATTCCTTCGCCAAAAATCCACATATTCTGCTGTATCTCAGGCATACCTTCATGTATTCACTCCACATTTCACACACATGTACCTATTGGGTGTCTAGACCGGCACATACATTTTGGCAGACATGCACACCTAGGTGGCGCTATAACAGCCAAAAAACTCTCCTGCCCACACCGATTGGCCAAATAACTCCAAACTTGGTATGCATCATCTATATGCACCTATGACACAGGTCCTTGACCTGCTCCATCATATGTCCAATATGGCCGCCGCTATCGACCAATCAGCTTTCAGTTCACATTTCACAAGCTTATCATATGCCAATCAACATGAAACTCACATATTATGTTCATCTACACACCCTCTAAGACATACTCAAGTATGACGGGAATTGCACCACTAGGTGGCGCTATACTAGAATTTCCTGAATTACCCCTACATCTTTCTTACACATGCACACACATGCAATGGCCTACCTATAGGTTTCATATACACATTGCTTCACCCATACCTACCCAATGATTACACACACATGCTTACGCATCTCAGGCGTGCCAGATGGTGCCCATACCCTGCGCTTGGACCCCGTAATTGCCGCTTGCGGCTATATTTTTTCTTATTTTTCTTCTTATTCTTTTGCCCATTTTTTGACATAAAATGCATCGTGCAGCCTAGACCGTAATGCCTAGAAAACCCAATCTTGGCAAAAAGGTTCAGTTAACTCCAAGGACCAGATTCCCATACAGGGACCCAAATTGGCCTGATGGTGGCGCTATAGCAGAGCATATTGACTTTTTGTCCATATCTCCTACACCGTAGGTCCTAGAACCAAAATTCCAGTTCCTATGCATTCCTTGACTAAATTCAATAGGACAATTAATATACAACCATTAAGCTCCGCCCACTTAGATTTCGAGTTAATTTGCATAATGTGCAAAATCACACACATCTTTGAGCGCGAACTAGTCCCTGGATTTTTCACAGACATGCACATATGTGGTATCAAAACGTTCAGAAGAGTCTGAACTTTAAAATGTATCCAACAAAAATGCTAATTTCTTCACTACCTAGTCAGTATAAGCCAATCAAATGAGGGGGCGTAAATTCAATAGTAAATTTTGCACATATGGAGCTCTAACTTAAGAAAACTTGCATGTAATGAGATGGCACTTCACAGACAGCTTCCGTGTGAGGGTCTGGGGCAGCTCGCAGAGGTTGCCATACCTCACCTGCTAGGGGGCGCTATAACATGCAAAAATTTGCCCCATGCACTCAGATTGGCCGATCCACATGAAACTTGACAGACATCATCTATGGGCCTCTGGAAACCAGGTCCTAAAGCAGACATGCCATACTTCCAAAATGGCTGACGTAATCTGCCAATCAGTGATCGGCACGCGTTTGACAGGCTTACCATTGGTCGATCTGCACGAAACCTCTTGGGTGTGGACAAGTGCACGCCCCCTATGACATAATCCAGCCGGGTGTCGATTGGCCACTGGGGGGCGCTATTGCAAAAAAAGCAAGTGTATCCCCTACATAATTCCACTTGGGAACATGCAATTGGACTCTTTTGATTCCTTGCATTAGTGCGAACAACTTTCCCATTAAAAGTCCTATTAAAAAATGCACAGTTTATTTACAGTTAATAACAGTTTGAAATCATCACTTTTCATACTGCTCCTAGGATTTTCATACTATCATGTCAAGCAAAGTCTTATAATACTCTACAGAGTGTGAAATCAAAAAACAATCCAAAGATTTTGGATTTGAGGACACTTATACCTGCTAAATATTTTTTTAATGGACAGCATCGATACATATAATATTCATATTCTTAAAGCTCTTTCATATTTTATCCAATTCTGACCAAAATGCACAAGCCCATTCAGAATCCCATCCTGAACAAATTTGTCAAGTTTCATCTAAATCGGTTATCGTATGGCTCTGCAGTGCAGTATTATATACAATGCATAAAAATGCATGTAAAGTCCCTCTGTCACCTTCTCCTTCTCACACGCACGCAAGCTGAAACTCACACACTCAGTCTCTATCACACTCTCACCCACATTCCCCCTCCCATCTCTGTGCCCTAAGTAAACATTGCTCTGGCTACCTAGATCTCTCTGTGTCTATTAACCAGGCACACACACATACAGGCGCAAGCAGGCCTTCCTATAGCATTCACAATGACACTTCCCTAGCCATACCCACCCATATCTCAGTGACTAACACATGCTCATACAAACTGATATTTGGCTTCTTTTTTGTCTCTCTCTCACACAAACACACAGACACACACACCTTTATACCTATATGTATGTATAGTTCCTATGTATACTTATGTATGTATGTATTAGTATATGTTGTCATAGTTTGAGTACATACACTACCACACACACACACACTTCTACCTAAATGTATGTATAGTTTGTATGCATATCTGTCCAGTCATAACAGTCATGTCAGTCCAGTCATATCAGTCATGTCAGTCCAGTCATGTCAGACATAAGTCATGTCAGTCATATCAGTCATGTCATTACAGTCATGCCAGTCATGTCACTCATTCCAGTTATGTCAGTCATATCAGTCATGTTACTTTTGTTCATCATGCCAGTGATGTCATTTCAGTCATATCAGTTATGTCAGTCATGCCAGTCATGTCAGTCATGTTATGGCAGGCTTTGCAGACTACATTCATACTTTGAATACACGGGCAGTCATGTTAGGCGTGCAAGGTGTCCAAGGAGTGAATTAACAAAGCATAGTCTCTGGCACCCTCAATCTCTCTCTGTCTGTAATATACAGGCCCAATCATGTATAGACACATGCAGACCTTCCTATATTGTTCACATAGATGCAGCCTTAGCCAGATGTGCTATTTCTGTGTCTCCCTTTCTGACACACGCAGATGTCATCACACACTATCTGTAGAGCACACACTGGCCAAACCCAAACAGCTTCTTTTCACTTTTAGGTCTAAAGGACCTTTTGGGCTTCCTTTTGCCTATTGAGGCCAAAATATGCCTATTTGTGTGTGAACCCGCCAATCGCCGCTTGCGGCTATATTTCTTTCTTATTATTATTCTTTGTCCCATTTTTTGACCTAAAACGTATTGTGCAGCCTAGACCGTAATGCCTAGAAACCCCAAACTTGGCAAAAAGGTTCAGTTACCTCCAAGGACCAGATTCCCATACAGGGAGCCAAATTGGCCTGATGGTGGCGCTATAGCGGACCATATTGACTTTTTGTCCATATCTCCTACACCGTAGGTCCTAGAACCAAAATTCCAGTTCCTATACATTCCTTGACTAAATTCAATAGGACAAATAATATACAACCATTAAGCTCCGCCCACTTAGATTTCGAGTTAATTTGCATAATGTGCAAAATCACACACATCTTTGAGCGCAAACTAGTCCCTGGATTTTTCACATACATGCACATATGTGGTATCAAAACGTTCAGAAGAGTCTGAACTTTAAAACGTATCCAACGAAAATGCTAATTTCTTCACTACCTAGTCAGTATAAGCCAATCAAATGAGGGGGCGTAAATTCAATAGTAAATTTTGCGCATATGGAGCTCTAACTTAAGAAAACTTGCATGTAATGAGATGGCACTTCACAGACAGCTTCCCTGTGAGGGTCTGGGGCAGCTCGCAGAGGTTGCCATACCTCACCTGCTAGGGGGCGCTATAACATGCAAAAATTTGCCCCATGCACTCAGATTGGCCGATCCACATGAAACTTGGCAGACATCATCTATGGGCCTCTGGAAACCAGGTCCTAAAGCAGACATGCCATACTTCCAAAATGGCTGACGTAATCGGCCAATCAGTGATCGGCACGCGTTTGACAGGCTTACAATTGGTCGATCTGCACGAAACTTCTTGGGTGTGGACAAGTGCACGCCCCCTATGACATAATCCAGCCGGGTGTCGATTGGCCACTGGGGGGCGCTATTGCAAAAAAAGCAAGTGTATCCGCTACGTAATTCCACTTGGGAACATGCAATTGGACTCTTTTGATTCCTTGCAGTAGTGCGAGCAACTTTCCCATTACATGTCCTATTAAAAAATGCACAGTTTATTTACAGTTAATAATAGTTTGAAATCATCACTTTTCATACTCCTCCTAGGATTTTCATACTATCATGTCAAGCAAAGTCTTATAATACTCTACAGAGTGTAAAATCAAAAAACAATCCAAAGATTTTGGATTTGAGGACACTTATACCTGCTAAATATTTTTTTAATGGACAGCATCGATACATATAATATTCATATTCTTAAAGCTCTTTCATATTTTACCCAATTCTGACAAAAATGCACAAGCCCATTCAGAATCCCATCCTGAACAAATTTGTCAAGTTTCATCTAAATCGGTTATCGTATGGCTCTACAGTGCAGTATTATATACAATGCATAAAAATGCATGTAAAGTCCCTCTGTCACCTTCTCCTTCTCACACGCACGCAAGCTGAAACTCACACTCACAGTCTCTCTCACACTCTCACCCACATTCCCCCTCCCATCTCTGTGCCCTAAGTAAACATTGCTCTGGCTACCTAGATCTCTCTGTGTCTATTAACCAGGCACACACACATACAGGCGCAAGCAGGCCTTCCTATAGCATTCACAATGACACTTCCCTAGCCATACCCACCCATATCTCAGTGACTAACACATGCTCATACAAACTGATATTTGGCTTCTTTTTTGTCTCTCTCTCACACAAACACACAGACACACACACCTTTATACCTATATGTATGTATAGTTCCTATGTATACTTATGTATGTATGTATTAGTATATGTTGTCATAGTTTGAGTACATACACTACCACACACACACACACTTCTACCTAAATGTATGTATAGTTTGTATGCATATCTGTCCAGTCATAACAGTCATGTCAGTCCAGTCATATCAGTCATGTCAGTCCAGTCATGTCAGACATAAGTCATGTCAGTCATATCAGTCATGTCATTACAGTCATGCCAGTCATGTCACTCATTCCAGTTATGTCAGTCATATCAGTCATGTTACTTTTGTTCATCATGCCAGTGATGTCATTTCAGTCATATCAGTTATGTCAGTCATGCCAGTCATGTCAGTCATGTTATGGCAGGCTTTGCAGACTACATTCATACTTTGAATACACGGGCAGTCATGTTAGGCGTGCAAGGTGTCCAAGGAGTGAATTAACAAAGCATAGTCTCTGGCACCCTCAATCTCTCTCTGTCTGTAATATACAGGCCCAATCATGTATAGACACATGCAGACCTTCCTATATTGTTCACATAGATGCAGCCTTAGCCAGATGTGCTATTTCTGTGTCTCCCTTTCTGACACACGCAGATGTCATCACACACTATCTGTAGAGCACACACTGGCCAAACCCAAACAGCTTCTTTTCACTTTTAGGTCTAAAGGACCTTTTGGGCTTCCTTTTGCCTATTGAGGCCAAAATATGCCTATTTGTGTGTGAACCCGCCAATCGCCGCTTGCGGCTATATTTCTTTCTTATTATTATTCTTTGTCCCATTTTTTGACCTAAAACGTATTGTGCAGCCTAGACCGTAATGCCTAGAAACCCCAAACTTGGCAAAAAGGTTCAGTTACCTCCAAGGACCAGATTCCCATACAGGGAGCCAAATTGGCCTGATGGTGGCGCTATAGCGGACCATATTGACTTTTTGTCCATATCTCCTACACCGTAGGTCCTAGAACCAAAATTCCAGTTCCTATACATTCCTTGACTAAATTCAATAGGACAAATAATATACAACCATTAAGCTCCGCCCACTTAGATTTCGAGTTAATTTGCATAATGTGCAAAATCACACACATCTTTGAGCGCAAACTAGTCCCTGGATTTTTCACATACATGCACATATGTGGTATCAAAACGTTCAGAAGAGTCTGAACTTTAAAACGTATCCAACGAAAATGCTAATTTCTTCACTACCTAGTCAGTATAAGCCAATCAAATGAGGGGGCGTAAATTCAATAGTAAATTTTGCGCATATGGAGCTCTAACTTAAGAAAACTTGCATGTAATGAGATGGCACTTCACAGACAGCTTCCCTGTGAGGGTCTGGGGCAGCTCGCAGAGGTTGCCATACCTCACCTGCTAGGGGGCGCTATAACATGCAAAAATTTGCCCCATGCACTCAGATTGGCCGATCCACATGAAACTTGGCAGACATCATCTATGGGCCTCTGGAAACCAGGTCCTAAAGCAGACATGCCATACTTCCAAAATGGCTGACGTAATCGGCCAATCAGTGATCGGCACGCGTTTGACAGGCTTACAATTGGTCGATCTGCACGAAACTTCTTGGGTGTGGACAAGTGCACGCCCCCTATGACATAATCCAGCCGGGTGTCGATTGGCCACTGGGGGGCGCTATTGCAAAAAAAGCAAGTGTATCCGCTACGTAATTCCACTTGGGAACATGCAATTGGACTCTTTTGATTCCTTGCAGTAGTGCGAGCAACTTTCCCATTACATGTCCTATTAAAAAATGCACAGTTTATTTACAGTTAATAATAGTTTGAAATCATCACTTTTCATACTCCTCCTAGGATTTTCATACTATCATGTCAAGCAAAGTCTTATAATACTCTACAGAGTGTAAAATCAAAAAACAATCCAAAGATTTTGGATTTGAGGACACTTATACCTGCTAAATATTTTTTTAATGGACAGCATCGATACATATAATATTCATATTCTTAAAGCTCTTTCATATTTTACCCAATTCTGACAAAAATGCACAAGCCCATTCAGAATCCCATCCTGAACAAATTTGTCAAGTTTCATCTAAATCGGTTATCGTATGGCTCTACAGTGCAGTATTATATACAATGCATAAAAATGCATGTAAAGTCCCTCTGTCACCTTCTCCTTCTCACACGCACGCAAGCTGAAACTCACACTCACAGTCTCTCTCACACTCTCACCCACATTCCCCCTCCCATCTCTGTGCCCTAAGTAAACATTGCTCTGGCTACCTAGATCTCTCTGTGTCTATTAACCAGGCACACACACATACAGGCGCAAGCAGGCCTTCCTATAGCATTCACAATGACACTTCCCTAGCCATACCCACCCATATCTCAGTGACTAACACATGCTTATACAAACTGATATTTGGCTTCTTTTTTGTCTCTCTCTCACACAAACACACAGACACACACACCTTTATACCTATATGTATGTATAGTTCCTATGTATACTTATGTATGTATGTATTAGTATATGTTGTCATAGTTTCAGTACATACACTACCACACACACACACACACACACACTTCTACCTAAATGTATGTATAGTTTGTATGCATATCTGTCCAGTCATAACAGTCATGTCAGTCCAGTCATGTCAGTCATTTCAGTCCAGTCATATCAGTCATGTCAGTCCAGTCATGTCAGACATAAGTCATGTCAGTCATATCAGTCATGTCATTACAGTCATGCCAGTCATGTCACTCATTCCAGTTATGTCAGTCATATCAGTCATATTACTTTTGTTCATCATGCCAGTGATGTCATTTCAGTCATGCCAGTCATATCAGTTATGTCAGTCATGCCAGTCATGTCAGTCATGTAATGCCAGGCTTTGCAGACTACATTCATACTTTGAATACACGGGCAGTCATGTTAGGCGTGCAAGGTGTGCAAGGAGTGAATTAACAAAGCATAGTCTCTGGCACCCTCAATCTCTCTCTGTCTGTAATATACAGGCCCAATCATGTATAGACACATGCAGGCCTTCCTATATTGTTCACATAGATGCAGCCCTAGCCAGATGTGCTATTTCTGTGTCTCCCTTTCTGACACACGCAGATGTCATCACACACTATCTGTAGAGCACACACTGGCCAAACCCAAACAGCTTCTTTTCACTTTTAGGTCTAAAGGACCTTTTGGGCTTCCTTTTGCCTATTGAGGCCAAAATATGCCTATTTGTGTGTGAACCCGCCAATCGCCGCTTGCGGCTATATTTAGGGTTCACACACACATAGTGTGGGAACCCTATTGTAATTGCTGGTATTTTTCTTATTTTTCTTATTCTTTTGCCCATTTTTTGACATAAAATGCATCGTGCAGCCTAGACCGTAATGCCTAGAAAACCCAATCTTGGCAAAAAGGTTCAGTTACCTCCAAGGACCAGATTCCCATACAGGGACCCCAAATTGGCCTGATGGTGGCGCTATAGCAGACCATATTGACTTTTTGTCCATATCTCCTACACCGTAGGTCCTAGAACCAAAATTCCAGTTCCTATGCATTCCTTGACTAAATTCAATAGGACAATTAATATACAACCATTAAGCTCCGCCCACTTAGATTTCGAGTTAATTTGCATAATGTGCAAAATCACACACATCTTTGAGCGCGAACTAGTCCCTGGATTTTTCACATACGTGCACATATGTGGTATCAAAACGTTCAGAAGAGTCTGAACTTTAAAATGTATCCAACAAAAATGCTAATTTCTTCACTACCTAGTCAGTATAAGCCAATCAAATCAGGGGGCGTAAATTCAATAGTAAATTTTGCACAAATGGAACTCTAACTTAAGAAAACTTGCATGTAATGAGATGGCACTTCACAGACAGCTTCCGTGTGAGGGTCTGGGGCAGCTCGCAGTGGTTGCCATACCTCACCTGCTAGGGGGCGCTATAACATGCAAAAATTTGCCCCATGCACTCAGATTGGCCGATCCACATGAAACTTGACAGACATCATCTATGGGCCTCTGGAAACCAGGTCCTAAAGCAGACATGCCATACTTCCAAAATGGCTGACGTAATCGGCCAATCAGTGATCGGCACGCGTTTGACAGGCTTACCATTGGTCGATCTGCACGAAACCTCTTGGGTGTGGACAAGTGCACGCCCCCTATGACATAATCCAGCCGGGTGTCGATTGGCCACTGGGGGGCGCTATTGCAAAAAAAGCAAGTGTATCCCCTACATAATTCCACTTGGGAACATGCAATTGGACTCTTTTGATTCCTTGCAGTAGTGCGAACAACTTTCCCATTACATGTCCTATTAAAAAATGCACAGTTTATTTACAGTTAATAATAGTTTGAAATCATCACTTTTCATACTCCTCCTAGGATTTTCATACTATCATGTCAAGCAAAGTCTTATAATACTCTACAGAGTGTGAAATCAAAAAACAATCCAAAGATTTTGGATTTGAGGACACTTATACCTGCTAAATATTTTTTTAATGGACAGCATCGATACATATAATATTCATATTCTTAAAGCTCTTTCATATTTTACCCAATTCTGACCAAAATGCACAAGCCCATTCAGAATCCCATCCTGAACAAATTTGTCAAGTTTCATCTAAATCGGTTATCGTATGGCTCTACAGTGCAGTATTATATACAATGCATAAGAATGCATGTAAAGTCCCTCTGTCACCTTCTCCTTCTCACACGCACGCAAGCTGAAACTCACACTCTCAGTCTCTCTCACACTCTCACCCACATTCCCCCTCCCATCTCTGTGCCCTAAGTAAACATTGCTCTGGCTACCTAGATCTCTCTGTGTCTATTAACCAGGCACACACACATACAGGCACAAGCAGGCCTTCCTATAGCATTCACAATTGACACTTCCCTAGCCATACCCACCCATATCTCAGTGACTAACACATGCTTATACAAACTGATATTTGGCTTCTTTTTTGTCTCTCTCTCACACAAACACAGACACACACACCTTTATACCTATATGTATGTATAGTTTCTATGTATACTTATGTATGTATGTATTAGTATATGTTGTCATAGTTTGAATACATATACTACCACACACACACACACACACACACACACACACACACACACACACACACACACACACACACACACACACACTTCTACCTAAATGTATGTATAGTTTGTATGCATATCTATAGTATATGTATAGTATATGTCAGTCATACCAGTGATGTCAGTCATATCAGACATGCCAGTCCAGTCATGTCAGTTATATCAGTCATGTCAGTGATGCCAGTCATGTTCTGCCAGTCATGTAAGTCATGTCAGTCATATCAGTCATGTCAGTCCAGTCATGTCAGTCAAATCTTCAAATCATTACAGTCATGCCAGTTATGTCAGTCATATCAGTCATGTTAATTTTGTTCGTCATGCCAGTGATGTCATTCCAGTCATGCCAGTCATATCAGTTATGTCAGTAATGCCAGTCATGTCAGTCATGCCAGGCTTTGCAGACTACATTCATACTTTGAATACACAGGCAGTCATGTTAGGCGTGCTACGTGTACAAGGAGTGAATTAACTAAGCATAGTCTCTGGCTCCCTCAATCTCTCTCTGTCAGTAATATACAGGCCCAATCATGTATAGACAAGTGCAGGCCTTCCTATACTGTTCACATAGATGCAGCCATAGCCAGATGTGCTATTTTTGTGTCTCCCTTTCTGACACACACAGATGTCATCACACTCTACATCTGTAGAGCACACACTGGCCAAACCCAAACAGCTTTTTTTTCACTTTTAGGTCTAAAGGACCTTTTGGGCTTCCTTTTGCCTATTGAGGCCAAAATGCCTATTGGTGTGTGAACCCGCCAATCGCCGCTTGCGGCTATATTTAGGGTTCACACACACATAGTGTGGGAACCCTATTGTAATTGTTAGGATTTTTCTTTCTTATTCTTTGTCCCATTTTTTGACCTAAAACGTATTGTGCAGCCTAGACCGTAATGCCTAGAAACCCCAAACTTGGCAAAAAGGTTCAGTTAACTCCAAGGACCAGATTCCCATACAGGGACCCAAATTGGCCTGATGGTGGCGCTATAGCAGACCATATTGACTTTTTGTCCATATCTCCTACACCGTAAGTCCTAGAACCAAAATTCCAGTTCCTATACATTCCTTGACTAAATTCAATAGGACAATTAATATACAACCATTAAGCTCCGCCCACTTAGATTTCGAGTTAATTTGCATAATGTGCAAAATCACACACATCTTTGAGCGCGAACTAGTCCCTGGATTTTTCACATACATGCACATATGTGGTATCAAAACGTTCAGAAGAGTCTGAACTTTAAAATGTATCCAACAAAAATGCTAATTTCTTCACTACCTAGTCAGTATAAGCCAATCAAATGAGGGGGCGTAAATTCAATAGTAAATTTTGCGCATATGGAGCTCTAACTTAAGAAAACTTGCATGTAATGAGATGGCACTTCACAGACAGCTTCCCTGTGAGGGTCTGGGGCAGCTCGCAGAGGTTGCCATACCTCACCTGCTAGGGGGCGCTATAACATGCAAAAATTTGCCCCATGCACTCAGATTGGCCGATCCACATGAAACTTGGCAGACATCATCTATGGGCCTCTGGGAACCAGGTCCTAAAGCAGACACTCCATACTTCCAAAATGGCTGACGTAATCGGCCAATCAGTGATCGGCACGCGTTTGACAGGCTTACCATTGGTCGATCTGCACGAAACCTCTTGGGTGTGGACAAGTACACGCCCCCTATGACATAATCCAGCCGGGTGTCGATTGGCCACTGGGGGGCGCTATTGCAAAAAAAGCAAGTGTATCCCCTACATAATTCCACTTGGGAACATGCAATTGGACTCTTTTGATTCCTTGCAGTAGTGCGAACAACTTTCCCATTACATGTCCTATTAAAAAATGCACAGTTTATTTACAGTTAATAATAGTTTGAAATCATCACTTTTCATACTGCTCCTAGGATTTTCATACTATCATGTCAAGCAAAGTCTTATAATACTCTACAGAGTGTGAAATCAAAAAACAATCCAAAGATTTTGGATTTGAGGACACTTATACCTGCTAAAAAATTTAATGGACAGCATCAATACATATAATATTCATATTCTTAAAGCTCTTTCATATTTTATCCAATTCTGACCAAAATGCACAAGCCCATTCAGAATCCCATCCTGAACAAATTTGTCAAGTTTCATCTAAATTGGTTATTGTATGGCTCTACAGTGCAGTATTATATACAATGCATAAAAATGCATGTAAAGTCCCTCTGTCACCTTCTCCTTCTCACACGCACGCAAGCTGAAACTCACACTCTCAGTCTCTCTCACACTCTCACCCACATTCCCCCTCCCATCTCTGTGCCCTAAGTAAACATTGCTCTGGCTACCTAGATCTCTCTGTGTCTATTAACCAGGCACACACACATACAGGAGCAAGCAGGCCTTCCTATAGCATTCACAATGACACTTCTCTAGCCATACCCACCCATATCCCAGTGACTAACAGATGCTCATACAAACTGACATTTGGCTTCTTTTTTGTCTCTCTCTCACACAAACACACAGACACACACACCTTTATACCTATATGTATGTATAGTTTCTATGTATACTTATGTATGTATGTATTAGTATATGTTGTCATAGTTTGAATACATATACTACCACACACACACACACACACACACACACACACACACACACTTCTACCTAAATGTATGTATAGTTTGTATGCATATCTATACTATATGTATAGTATATGTCAGTCATACCAGTGATGTCAGTCATATCAGACATGCCAGTCCAGTCATGTCAGTTATATCAGTCATGTCAGTCATGCCAGTCATGTTCTGCCAGTCATGTAAGTCATGTCATGCCAATCATTTCAGTCCAGTCATATCAGTCCTGTCAGTCAAATCTTCAAATCATTACAGTCATGCCAGTTATGTCAGTCATATCAGTCATGTTAATTTTGTTCGTCATGCCAGTGATGTCATTCCAGTCATGCCAGTCATATCAGTTATGTCAGTAATGCCAGTCATGTCAGTCATGCCAGGCTTTGCAGACTACATTCATACTTTGAATACACAGGCAGTCATGTTAGGCGTGCTACGTGTACAAGGAGTGAAATAACAAAGCATAGTCTCTGGCTCCCTCAATCTCTCTCTGTCAGTAATATAGAGGCCCAATCATGTATAGACAAGTGCAGGCCTTCCTATACTGTTCACATAGATGCAGCTCTAGCCAGATGTGCTATTTTTGTGTCTCCCTTTCTGACACACGCTGATGTCATCACACTCTACATCTGTAGAGCACACACTGGCCAAACCCAAACAGCTTTTTTTCACTTTTAGGTCTAAAGGACCTTTTGGGCTTCCTTTTGCCTATTGAGGCCAAAATGCCTATTGGTGTGTGAACCCGCCAATCGCCGCTTGCGGCTATATTTCTTATTTTTTTTCTTATTCTTTGTCCCATTTTTTGACCTAAAACGTATTGTGCAGCCTAGACCGTAATGCCTAGAAACCCCAAACTTGGCAAAAAGGTTCAGTTAACTCCAAGGACCAGATTCCCATACAGGGACCCAAATTGGCCTGATGGTGGCGCTATAGCAGACCACATTGACTTTTTGTCCATATCTCCTACACCGTAGGTCCTAGAACCAAAATTCCAGTTCCTATACATTCCTTGACTAAATTCAATAGGACAATTAATATACAACCATTAAGCTCCGCCCACTTAGATTTCGAGTTAATTTGCATAATGTGCAAAATCACACACATTTTTGAGCGCGAACTAGTCCCTGGATTTTTCACATACATGCACATATGTGGTATCAAAACGTTCAGAAGAGTCTGAACTTTAAAATGTATCCAACAAAAATGCTAATTTCTTCACTACCTAGTCAGTATAAGCCAATCAAATGAGGGGGCGTAAATTCAATAGTAAATTTTGCACATATGGAGCTCTAACTTAAGAAAACTTGCATGTAATGAGATGGCACTTCACAGACAGCTTCCCTGTGAGGGTCTGGGGCAGCTCGCAGAGGTTGCCATACCTCACCTGCTAGGGGGCGCTATAACATGCAAAAATTTGCCCCATGCACTCAGATTGGCCGATCCACATGAAACTTGGCAGACATCATCTATGGGCCTCTGGGAACCAGGTCCTAAAGCAGACATGCCATACTTCCAAAATGGCTGACGTAATCGGCCAATCAGTGATCGGCACGCGTTTGACAGGCTTACCATTGGTCGATCTGCACAAAACCTCTTGGGTGTGGACAAGTGCACGCCCCCTATGACATAATCCAGCCGGGTGTCGATTGGCCACTGGGGGGCGCTATTGCAAAAAAAGCAAGTGTATCCCCTACATAATTCCACTTGGGAACATGCAATTGGACTCTTTTGATTCCTTGCAGTAGTGCGAACAACTTTCCCATTACATGTCCTATTAAAAAATGCACAGTTTATTTACAGTTAATAATAGTTTGAAATCATCACTTTTCATACTGCTCCTAGGATTTTCATACTATTATGTCAAGCAAAGTCTTATAATACTCTACAGAGTGTGAAATCAAAAAACAATCCAAAGATTTTGGATTTGAGGACACTTATACCTGCTAAATATTTTTTTAATGGACAGCATCAATACATATAATATTCATATTCTTAAAGCTCTTTCATATTTTATCCAATTCTGACCAAAATGCACAAGCCCATTCAGAATCCCATCCTGAACAAATTTGTCAAGTTTCATCTAAATCGGTTATCGTATGGCTCTACAGTGCAGTATTATATACAATGCATAAAAATGCATGTAAAGTCCCTCTGTCACCTTCTCCTTCTCACACGCACGCAAGCTGAAACTCACACTCTCAGTCTCTCTCACACTCTCACCCACATTCCCCCTCCCATCTCTGTGCCCTAAGTAAACATTGCTCTGGCTACCTAGATCTCTCTGTGTCTATTAACCAGGCACACACACATACAGGCGCAAGCAGGCCTTCCTATAGCATTCACAATGACACTTCCCTAGCCATACCCACCCATATCTCAGTGACTAACACATGCTTATACAAACTGATATTTGGCTTCTTTTTGTCTCTCTCTCACACAAACACACAGACACACACACCTTTATACCTATATGTATGTATAGTTTCTATGTATACTTATGTATGTATGTATTAGTATATGTTGTCATAGTTTGAGTACATACACTACCACACACACACACACACACACACACTTCTACCTAAATGTATGTATAGTTTGTATGCATATCTGTCCAGTCATAACAGTCATGTCAGTCCAGTCATGTCAGTCATTTCAGTCCAGTCATATCAGTCATGTCAGTCCAGTCATGTCAGACATAAGTCATGTCAGTCATATCAGTCATGTCATTACAGTCATGCCAGTCATGTCACTCATTCCAGTTATGTCAGTCATATCAGTCATATTACTTTTGTTCATCATGCCAGTGATGTCATTTCAGTCATGCCAGTCATATCAGTTATGTCAGTCATGCCAGTCATGTCAGTCATGTTATGGCAGGCTTTGCAGACTACATTCATACTTTGAATACACGGGCAGTCATGTTAGGTGTGCAGGGTGTGCAAGGAGTGAATTAACAAAGCATAGTCTCTGGCACCCTCAATCTCTCTCTGTCTGTAATATACAGGCCCAATCATGTATAGACACATTCAGGCCTTCCTATATTGTTCACATAGATGCAGCCCTAGCCAGATGTGCTATTTCTGTGTCTCCCTTTCTGACACACGCAGATGTCATCACACACTATCTGTAGAGCACACACTGGCCAAACCCAAACAGCTTTTTTTCACTTTTAGGTCTAAAGGACCTTTTGGGCTTCCTTTTTGCCTATTGAGGCCAAAATATGCCTATTTGTGTGTGAACCCGCCAATCGCCGCTTGCGGCTATATTTCTTTCTTATTCTTTGTCCCATTTTTTGACCTAAAACGTATTGTGCAGCCTAGACCGTAATGCCTAGAAACCCCAAACTTGGCAAAAAGGTTCAGTTAACTCCAAGGACCAGATTCCCATACAGGGACCCAAATTGGCCTGATGGTGGCGCTATAGCAGACCATATTGACTTTTTGTCCATATCTCCTACACCGTAGGTCCTAGAACCAAAATTCCAGTTCCTATACATTCCTTGACTAAATTCAATAGGACAATTAATATACAACCATTAAGCTCCGCCCACTTAGATTTCGAGTTAATTTGCATAATGTCCAAAATCACACACATCTTTGAGCGCGAACTAGTCCCTGGATTTTTCACATATATGCACATATGTGGTATCAAAACGTTCAGAAGAGTCTGAACTTTAAAACGTATCCAACAAAAATGCTAATTTCTTCACTACCTAGTCAGTATAAGCCAATCAAATGAGAGGGCGTAAATTCAATAGTAAATTTGGCGCATATGGAGCTCTAACTTAAGAAAACTTGCATGTAATGAGATGGCACTTCACAGACAGCTTCCCTGTGAGGGTCTGGAGCAGCTCGCAGAGGTTGCCATACCTCACCTGCTAGGGGGCGCTATAACATGCAAAAATTTGCCCCATGCACTCAGATTGGCCGATCCACATGAAACTTGGCAGACATCATCTATGGGCCTCTGGGAACCAGGTCCTAAAGCAGACATGCCATACTTCCAAAATGGCTGACGTAATCGGCCAATCAGTGATCGGCACGCGTTTGACAGGCTTACCATTGGTCGATCTGCACGAAACCTCTTGGGTGTGGACAAGTGCACGCCCCCTATAACATAATCCAGCCGGGTGTCGATTGGCCACTGGGGGGCGCTATTGCAAAAAAAGCAAGTGTATCCCCTACATAATTCCACTTGGGAACATGCAGTTGGACTCTTTTGATTCCTTGCAGTAGTGCGAACAACTTTCCCATTACATGTCCTATTAAAAAATGCACAGTTTATTTACAGTTAATAATAGTTTGAAATCATCACTTTTCATACTCCTCCTAGGATTTTCATACTATCATGTCAAGCAAAGTCTTATAATACTCTACAGAGTGTGAAATCAAAAAACAATCCAAAGATTTTGGATTTGAGTACACTTATACCTGCTAAATATTTTTTTAATGGACAGCATCGATACATATAATATTCATATTCTTAAAGCTCTTTCATATTTTACCCAATTCTGACCAAAATGCACAAGCCCATTCAGAATCCCATCCTGAACAAATTTGTCAAGTTTCATCTAAATCGGTTATCGTATGGCTCTACAGTGCAGTATTGTATACAATGCATAAAAATGCATGTAAAGTCTCTCTGTCACCTTCTCCTTCTCACACGCACGCAAGCTGAAACTCACACTCTCAGTCTCTCTCACACTCTCACCCACATTCCCCCTCCCATCTCTGTGCCCTAAGTAAACATTGCTCTGGCTACCTAGATCTCTCTGTGTCTATTAACCAGGCACACACACATACAGGCGCAAGCAGGCCTTCCTATAGCATTCACAATGACACTTCCCTAGCCATACCCACCCATATCTCAGTGACTAACACATGCTCATACAAACTGATATTTGGCTTCTTTTTTGTCTCTCTCTCACACAAACACACAGACACACACACCTTTATACCTATATGTATGTATAGTTTCTATGTATACTTATGTATGTATGTATTAGTATATTTTGTCATAGGTTGAGTACATACACTACCACACACACACACACTTCTACCTAAATGTATGTATAGTTTGTATGCATATCTGTCCAGTCATAACAGTCATGTCAGTCATGTCAGTCCAGTCATATCAGTCATGTCAGTCCAGTAATGTCAGACATAAGTCATGTCAGTCATATCAGTCATGTCATTACAGTGATGCCAGTCATGTCACTCATTCCAGTTATGTCAGTCATATCAGTCATGTTACTTTTGTTCATCATGCCAGTGATGTCATTTCAGTCATATCAGTTATGTCAGTCATGCCAGTCATGTCAGTCATGTTATGGCAGGCTTTGCAGACTACATTCATACTTTGAATACACGGGCAGTCATGTTAGGCGTGCAAGGTGTGCAAGGAGTGAATTAACAAAGCATAGTCTCTGGCTCCCTCAATCTCTCTCTGTTGGTGATATACAGGCCCAATCATGTATGGACACATGCAGGCCTTCCTATATTGTTCACATAGATGCAGCCCTAGCCAGATGTGCTATTTCTGTGTCTCCCTTTCTGACACACGCAGATGTCATCACACACTATCTGTAGAGCACACACTGGCCAAACCCAAACAGCTTCTTTTCACTTTTAGGTCTAAAGGACCTTTTGGGCTTCCTTTTTGCCTATTGAGGCCAAAATATGCCTATTTGTGTGTGAACCCGCCAATCGCCGCTTGCGGCTATATTTTCATTTTGATATTGCATAAAAATGTTAATAAAGACCGAAAGCATTTTTACATTATCTTATTTCTACTAGCCTACCTATGGAAAAAAGACTGTGGCTTCTTAGATTTGATTCATCCTTCACTACATACCCTTCTCATTACAGATAGAGAGATTTAGCACATTTTGAATAAAAGGATAAGCTGGTAAGCAAAGATTATTTTCCATAAGTTATTTTGCTCCTTCTTTATAGAGAAAGTCAGTGATTCTGGAGCACCCCTTGTTACTTTCCCTCCTCCAGAATGACACAGGACTCAAGGTGTGCATTACCTAAGGCCCAATTACACCAACGTGTAACCTCTGCCACCCCGTCTTTCACAATATGGTCTGGCTGCGTCAAGATTCACTTGACCTTTCTCATCTGAACATTTATGGAAAACCAAAGAGCCATTCTGTAAAAAACACACACACACACACACACACACACACACACACACACACACACACACACACACACACACAAGATCAGTGGAAAGAGGAGAAAAGGAATCTGCTCATTAAAAACACCAAAATAGGAACGGGTAGTTAAGTACATTAATTATATTTAATTATATGTACTTCAGCTTAGACAGTTTTCTTTTTTTGATAATGAAGACTTTTCTTTATTTAGAATTTTGACATTAGTCTGTTACTAGGCATTCTGCATAAACCACAGCTATGAGAAACTCTCAATTCTCCCTTTTCTTACACCTTTGACCTTTATTTTTGCCAGAACTAAGTCTGCATATTTCTGGATAAGCTTTATGGGTAAAATGATATGGTATCTTGTAGGGCTGGGTATCGATTCAAATTCCAAGAATCGATCCGATTCCGATTCTGAAGATTAAGAATCGATTTATTTTGATTTAATCCGATTTAATCGATTCGATCCAATTCGATCCAATTCGGGGTTTAGTGTTATTAAAAATGTATTTGAGCTGTTTCCTGACTATGTACACAAGCAACATGTTAAAACTAGTATTATATCGATATTAATTACCAAATAGTTACTGGTAGTTGGTAGTTACTGATGGCTGGAAGACTGGTGAAAAGGGTCATCATAAATCTACCTTCAAGAAAGGTAATCCAGGACAATAAACAGAGGACATCTTTGAGGTGTCTATATCTGCAACAGTGGACTCCTACTGGGACACTAACCAGTGCATTATTATTATGATTGAAATAATTAAGAATTCACCCAAAAGCTGTTGCTACCAAATGCATTTTTATTTTAAAAGTGCTCACACTTAATAAACTGAAAGTATAAAATGTAAACGTGTATTTTTCTTTAAAGTGCGAATATAAGAACAGAACTGTCACGTTACGGTCCCCGACCCCTCCCTTTTGGGCGTGTGTTAACGTTGTCTGCGTCTAATCGTCTGTCGTCTCCGTGGGTGCGGGTGCGTCTTTTGATAATCCGTCTCACCCAGAGACCGTATATACAGTCACTGGTCTCACCTGTGGCTCGTCTCGTCATCACTGGGGGTTTGTGTGGTTTGTCTGTTTAATGTGGGTTCGCGCAGCGTCCTGTGCTCGTCTTGTTTGAGTCACACATGTTCTATGTAAACGTGTTTTATTAAGTGCAAAGGATTCTGTGTCCATCGCCTTGCGCCCAACGTTACAAGAACATTTCCAACTTTTTTAAACTGTAAAAACTGTAAAAAAAACTGTAAAAATCACTGACACTGGACAAACTGTCCTTCTGTTTTTAGATTGCCGATTTGACTATCGTCGTTACCGGCACTGTCCGACGCCATACAGTTAGTTAGACCGAGCGCGCCTGCGTGAATTCAGTGACGAGGCGGGGGTAAAAGTTCACTAAAAAAATCGATCTTTGGACGTACGAATCGATTATCAGATCATCATATGCGAATCGATTCTGAATCGGAAAATCGATTTTTTCAACACAGGCCTAGTATCTTGTGTGTCTTTGCTCTGTAATAACCTATTAGAGATGACCTTAAGACTTTAAGGGAAACTGAATAGTCTTAAGGTCTATTACAGTCCAAAAACATGGAGGTTAGGTAAATTGGCAGTCCCTGACAAATTCTCCCCGAGTGTGTGTCTGTGTCTCTTTGTTCAATAAAAAGTAGTGTCTGAGTGTGTGTGTGTGCTTGTATGCCCAGTGGTGGATGGTGCTCTGCCACTAGGGTCTGTCCTCTCTCCCCTTCCTGCACCCCATTCAGTCCCCCAGGGGGCTGTGGATCCCGGCAGAGAGTACGCTGTGCGCAATTGGCTGCCGCTTCTCGCCGGTGTGTGTGTGTGATTGGTTGTCTGTGACTTGTACCTGTGTTAAATTGTAAAGCGCCTTGGGTATTCAGAAAGGCGCTATATAAATCGAACATTCATTCATTCATTCAATAAATAATTGTCAGCTTCGTTGTAATATTGTGTTTAGGTGTAAAATAACATTCAGCCTTCAACCTCCACAGAGACTTCCAAACATCTTGACTGATAAGTTAGAATCAGGAATTCCACAGAAACATGTAGTCATCCGTGTAAACAGAAATATTATAGTCACTGCCCTGATGAAAATCAATATATTCAGGCCCTGAAGGCAAATTACAGGCAGATCTGCCAAAATATACACCAATCCTTGATTTTGTTTTATTGTTTTGTTTTGAAAACCAAAATATGGTCACCCTTTATACCTTGTTGGGATTAGCAATAGCTTGTTAGCTTTAATGTCAATAAAGCAGTGGCGGCTGGTGCTAAAAGTTTTGAAGGGGGCACAAATAACTGAAAAATCTATTTTGTACACAAAAACGGTAACCCAGCAAGATTGTACCGTGTTTTGTAATAGCAGAAAAATAAGAGTATTACATTAGCTTGTTGGCATATTAATAAATACTTAAAATGTATGCTAGTTTGGTGAGGATTTGCTCTGGTAATTAACTTAGCCACCAAGCTAGCATATATTTTATTTTATTTTATGGTAGTTTCAAAATGTCATACAGCAGAACCGAGAGGACCACAACACCCAGAATCCCATTCATCATCTGCCTTGTTCCTCCTCCTCTCACAAAGATTTAAGAGCCTCTATAGCCTTTCTGAGCAACAAGCAGGACATCAGCAAGTTATGGCGGATCTAATCAGGAGCATGTGAGAAGTCAACCTTCAATTACAGACTATGGCCAGTGCTCCTCCTAATCCTGCCAACCTGACAGGTGGTTCACTTCCTGCTCCCCAAACCCATTACGAAGTAAGTAAACCAGAGAAATGCGATGGGTCACCTGAGAAGTGTAGGTGTTTCATGCTGCAATGTGAGATTTTTTTCAATAATCAGTCACCAGGTAATAGTAATTTGACTTTCTTTATTTCATACCTTACTGAGAAGGCATTAGAGTGGGCTATCATTGTGTGGGAGAGCAGTAGCCAGATGACCTATGACCAATTCCTCTCCCAGTTTTGTGCAGTATTCGACTACCCTCATGGGGGAAAGTCTTCTGGAGAGCTTCTTCCTAAATTATGTCAAGGTAACTGAACCACGGCAGAATATGCCATTTCGAAAATGATTCTTGCTTGTGTTGTGGTAACTCCAGATACAGAGTGAGAGACTGTCCTCAGTTCACAAGAAAAAAACAGGAGTGGAGAATGCAATTCACCAAGTCTTATCATCCCTGTTATTATTTCAACGGAGAGTAATTCTTCTGTTTTCCCAGTGCTGTTTGATTCAGGAGCTGAAGGGAGTTTTATCCGCACTCAAGTAGCCAAGGATTTGAAGATTCCCCTTGAATCAAATGTATGATATAGCTTCTCTTGATGGAGCCCCAATGGAAATTACCCACAAGGCAAAGCCCATTAAACTCAGTACTATTGCATTACATTCTGAGGTTGTCATTTTATTATTGAAACATCTGATTTCCCAGTAGTATTGGTAGTATTGCCATGGGTAGACAGGAAGACAGGAAGACAGTTGCCTGGTCACCATATTTGAAGGGGGAATGTTTACAAACCAGGTCCATGTGTATTCACTCCACCTCTGTAGAGAGTCCTGAAACACAACCTTCTATCCCATTTCACATTCCTAAAGGATCTCATAGCAGTTTTTAGCAAAGAGAAGACTATGCAGTTGCCACCACACCATCCTTATGACTGTGAAATTGAGATTATGGAGGGAACAGTTCTACCCAAGGTCCGTGTCTATCTTCTCACACAGGAGGAGGACAAATCCATGGAAGAGCACATCAAAGAGGCCCTCCACCAGGGTTTCATCCATCCCTCCACATCTCCCATTGCATGTGGATTTTTCTTTGTCCATAAAAAGTATGGTGGATGCATTATAGAAGCCTCAGCCGTATCTGTAAGACCTACCCCTACCGGTTACCCCTCATACCTGCTACCCTGGAACTTTTGAGGGTGGCCAAGTACTTCACTAATTTTGACCTTATGAGTGCATATAACTTTGTGTGGATTAAGGAGGGAGATTAATGGAAAACAACCTTCAGTACCTCACAAAGACACTACGAGTACCTCGTAATACCATATGGCCTTAGTGTTGCCCCTTCTACACTCCAGGCATTCATAAATTATGTACTTAGAGAATACCTGGATAAATGTGTCATATATCTTTTGTTTCCTGGTAGTCAGTTGATAAGGGCAGTGCGCTGTGCGGGAGGCATGTACCTGCAGTGCGGTGGACAGCTCGGATGTGGATTCGCTGCAGCAATCGCCCTGTCAATCTCCCAATCCACGGTTCCTAGGAAACACTCAGGGCTTATCACCGGCTCATCACTGGTAGAGTCCTTACTGCCCGGGAAGGACCTGGATAGTGCATCTGCTCGCTGGTTCTTCTCCCCAGGCCGGTACGTAACCTGGAAGCGGAATCTGGAGAAGAACAGTGACCACCGAGCTTGGCGAGCGTTCATGCGTTTGGTGGTTTTTATGTATTCGAGGTTCTTATGGTCGGTAACGACCGTAAAAGGATGTCTTGCCCCCTCGAGCCAGTTACGCCACTCGCTGAAAGCCTTGCGCATAGCTAGCAGCTCACGGTCGCCCACACCGTAGTTACGTTCCGCTGCGGTTAGCTTTTTGGAATAGAAGGCTATCGGTCTGAGCGAGCTGTTTTTCTTCGGGCGTTGAGACAGTACAGCACCTACACCAACGTTGGAGGCGTCTATCTCCACTATGAACGGCTTGTTGGGATCGGGTTGGTGTAGTACGGGCGCTTGTATAAAAGCCTTCTTCTGAGCCAAGAAGAAAGCAAAATATATATTTTTACTAGGGAAAATAAAAATAGTAACGCACTGTTATTTGGATAAGTAACTTTAATCTGATTACTGGACTGGAAATAGTAGCGAGTTATATTACTCGTTACCGAAAAAAGTGGTAAGATTAAAGTAACGCGTTACTAAGTAACGTGTTACTGACATCACTGGCGACAACACATCTATTCAGATATTCCCTCAGGACCTCGTTAATAAACGCCTGGAAGAACGACGGAGCCGATGCCAAGCCGTAAGGCAAGACGCGATACTCGTAATGCCCGGTCGCGGTACTAAACGCCGTCTTCCACTCATCCCCCTTGCGAATGCGGATGAGATTGTAGGCGCTGCGTAGATCGAGTTTAGTAAAAATTCTCGCTGACCGCAACTGCTCTAGTGCCGAAGGCACTAGCAGCAGTGGGTAGGAGAAATTCACTAAGAGGGAATTGAGCCCTCTGTAATCCACGCATGGCCTCATATGGAGCTATTTTATGGCGCATTTCCACTAGGGCCTGCTTGGCGCGGTACGGTTCGATACGGGTCGATTCGCAACGGAACGGTACGGTCGCGTTGTGTTTCCATTACAATGGTGAACCACCCCAATGTGGGTGGAGTCGCTGTTGGCGCGCGGGTTGTAGTGTCGTGACATCATTTGTATACGACCACAACACCGGTCGACGCCCCTTAACACATAGCATTATTGTATCTTATTTATCTTTATCTTCATTATTGTATGTGGTTGCTCAAATTATTGATAATAATTTGGTATTACTCAAACAGGCTGAACACACCCTGCATAAAAAGCATCAGTCATACAATCAAATGAAATCAAACTTTATTATGAAATATAGATATTTAAAGTACAACATATGTAAATAATATAGTTATAGTTTTAAAAAAGTGCAAAAAGCACATATATATACGTATAGCTTTATATGAAATAAATATTTATAGTACTACAAGCAACATTTTGTGTGCTTTTACTGGCATCTGTCTCGCATGGTGTTCACAAGTTCGCCAAGCACCCAGAGGAAAGCCCGGTTGAAGGAAACATTTTCTGCCAACTCCGCTCGCCTCGTCAGTGGAAGGGGAATCTTGAACGTAAAAAATAACAAATATTAAACACAAGCATTCCCGTGAAAGCAACAATATAGCGTAACTGCACAAAATGTGTAGCACGTCATCGCTGCTCATGCTGTGTTTATGGCTACAGCTAACTAGCAACTAGCAAGGCTAAGAGCTAGCTATTGTACAGTAGTGACTGTGGTGGTAACATTAACTACAAACACAGCTCTAAATTCCTGCGATTACAATAGATGCGTTCATATTACGTTCATATTACATCTTTTACGAGCCTAGTAGTAAAACTGAAATCACAATACACTCACCATTCTCCGTGGCAGTTGCCTGGTCACCATATTTGAAGGGGGAATGTTTACAAACCAGGTCCATGTGTATTCACTCCACCTCTGTAGAGAGTCCTGAAACACAACCTTCTATCCCATTTCACATTCCTAAAGGATCTCATAGCAGTTTTTAGCAAAGAGAAGACTATGCAGTTGCCACCACACCATCCTTATGACTGTGAAATTGAGATTATGGAGGGAACAGTTCTACCCAAGGTCCGTGTCTATCTTCTCACACAGGAGGAGGACAAATCCATGGAAGAGCACATCAAAGAGGCCCTCCACCAGGGTTTCATCCATCCCTCCACATCTCCCATTGCATGTGGATTTTTCTTTGTCCATAAAAAGTATGGTGGATGCATTATAGAAGCCTCAGCCGTATCTGTAAGACCTACCCCTACCGGTTACCCCTCATACCTGCTACCCTGGAACTTTTGAGGGTGGCCAAGTACTTCACTAATTTTGACCTTATGAGTGCATATAACTTTGTGTGGATTAAGGAGGGAGATTAATGGAAAACAACCTTCAGTACCTCACAAAGACACTACGAGTACCTCGTAATACCATATGGCCTTAGTGTTGCCCCTTCTACACTCCAGGCATTCATAAATTATGTACTTAGAGAATACCTGGATAAATGTGTCATATATCTTTTGTTTCCTGGTAGTCAGTTGATAAGGGCAGTGCGCTGTGCGGGAGGCATGTACCTGCAGTGCGGTGGACAGCTCGGATGTGGATTCGCTGCAGCAATCGCCCTGTCAATCTCCCAATCCACGGTTCCTAGGAAACACTCAGGGCTTATCACCGGCTCATCACTGGTAGAGTCCTTACTGCCCGGGAAGGACCTGGATAGTGCATCTGCTCGCTGGTTCTTCTCCCCAGGCCGGTACGTAACCTGGAAGCGGAATCTGGAGAAGAACAGTGACCACCGAGCTTGGCGAGCGTTCATGCGTTTGGTGGTTTTTATGTATTCGAGGTTCTTATGGTCGGTAACGACCGTAAAAGGATGTCTTGCCCCCTCGAGCCAGTTACGCCACTCGCTGAAAGCCTTGCGCATAGCTAGCAGCTCACGGTCGCCCACACCGTAGTTACGTTCCGCTGCGGTTAGCTTTTTGGAATAGAAGGCTATCGGTCTGAGCGAGCTGTTTTTCTTCGGGCGTTGAGACAGTACAGCACCTACACCAACGTTGGAGGCGTCTATCTCCACTATGAACGGCTTGTTGGGATCGGGTTGGTGTAGTACGGGCGCTTGTATAAAAGCCTTCTTCTGAGCCAAGAAGAAAGCAAAATATATATTTTTACTAGGGAAAATAAAAATAGTAACGCACTGTTATTTGGATAAGTAACTTTAATCTGATTACTGGACTGGAAATAGTAGCGAGTTATATTACTCGTTACCGAAAAAAGTGGTAAGATTAGAGTAACGCGTTACTAAGTAACGTGTTACTGACATCACTGGCGACAACACATCTATTCAGATATTCCCTCAGGACCTCGTTAATAAACGCCTGGAAGAACGACGGAGCCGATGCCAAGCCGTAAGGCAAGACGCGATACTCGTAATGCCCGGTCGCGGTACTAAACGCCGTCTTCCACTCATCCCCCTTGCGAATGCGGATGAGATTGTAGGCGCTGCGTAGATCGAGTTTAGTAAAAATTCTCGCTGACCGCAACTGCTCTAGTGCCGAAGGCACTAGCAGCAGCGGGTAGGAGAAATTCACTAAGAGGGAATTGAGCCCTCTGTAATCCACGCATGGCCTCATATGGAGCTATTTTATGGCGCATTTCCACTAGGGCCTGCTTGGCGCGGTACGGTTCGATACGGGTCGATTCGCAACGGAACGGTACGGTCGCGTTGTGTTTCCATTACAATGGTGAACCACCCCAATGTGGGTGGAGTCGCTGTTGGCGCGCGGGTTGTAGTGTCGTGACATCATTTGTATACGACCACAACACCGGTCGACGCCCCTTAACACATAGCATTATTGTATCTTATTTATCTTTATCTTCATTATTGTATGTGGTTGCTCAAATTATTGATAATAATTTGGTATTACTCAAACAGGCTGAACACACCCTGCATAAAAAGCATCAGTCATACAATCAAATGAAATCAAACTTTATTATGAAATATAGATATTTAAAGTACAACATATGTAAATAATATAGTTATAGTTTTAAAAAAGTGCAAAAAGCACATATATATACGTATAGCTTTATATGAAATAAATATTTATAGTACTACAAGCAACATTTTGTGTGCTTTTACTGGCATCTGTCTCGCATGGTGTTCACAAGTTCGCCAAGCACCCAGAGGAAAGCCCGGTTGAAGGAAACATTTTCTGCCAACTCCGCTCGCCTCGTCAGTGGAAGGGGAATCTTGAACGTAAAAAATAACAAATATTAAACACAAGCATTCCCGTGAAAGCAACAATATAGCGTAACTGCACAAAATGTGTAGCACGTCATCGCTGCTCATGCTGTGTTTATGGCTACAGCTAACTAGCAACTAGCAAGGCTAAGAGCTAGCTATTGTACAGTAGTGACTGTGGTGGTAACATTAACTACAAACACAGCTCTAAATTCCTGCGTTTACAATAGATGCGTTCATATTACGTTCATATTACATCTTTTACGAGCCTAGTAGTAAAACTGAAATCACAATACACTCACCATTCTCCGTGGCAGTTGCCTGGTCACCATATTTGAAGGGGGAATGTTTACAAACCAGGTCCATGTGTATTCACTCCACCTCTGTAGAGAGTCCTGAAACACAACCTTCTATCCCATTTCACATTCCTAAAGGATCTCATAGCAGTTTTTAGCAAAGAGAAGACTATGCAGTTGCCACCACACCATCCTTATGACTGTGAAATTGAGATTATGGAGGGAACAGTTCTACCCAAGGTCCGTGTCTATCTTCTCACACAGGAGGAGGACAAATCCATGGAAGAGCACATCAAAGAGGCCCTCCACCAGGGTTTCATCCATCCCTCCACATCTCCCATTGCATGTGGATTTTTCTTTGTCCATAAAAAGTATGGTGGATGCATTATAGAAGCCTCAGCCGTATCTGTAAGACCTACCCCTACCGGTTACCCCTCATACCTGCTACCCTGGAACTTTTGAGGTTGGCCAAGTACTTCACTAATTTTGACCTTATGAGTGCATATAACTTTGTGTGGATTAAGGAGGGAGATTAATGGAAAACAACCTTCAGTACCTCACAAAGACACTACGAGTACCTCGTAATACCATATGGCCTTAGTGTTGCCCCTTCTACACTCCAGGCATTCATAAATTATGTACTTAGAGAATACCTGGATAAATGTGTCATATATCTTTTGTTTCCTGGTAGTCAGTTGATAAGGGCAGTGCGCTGTGCGGGAGGCATGTACCTGCAGTGCGGTGGACAGCTCGGATGTGGATTCGCTGCAGCAATCGCCCTGTCAATCTCCCAATCCACGGTTCCTAGGAAACACTCAGGGCTTATCACCGGCTCATCACTGGTAGAGTCCTTACTGCCCGGGAAGGACCTGGATAGTGCATCTGCTCGCTGGTTCTTCTCCCCAGGCCGGTACGTAACCTGGAAGCGGAATCTGGAGAAGAACAGTGACCACCGAGCTTGGCGAGCGTTCATGCGTTTGGTGGTTTTTATGTATTCGAGGTTCTTATGGTTGGTAACGACCGTAAAAGGATGTCTTGCCCCCTCGAGCCAGTTACGCCACTCGCTGAAAGCCTTGCGCATAGCTAGCAGCTCACGGTCGCCCACACCGTAGTTACGTTCCGCTGCGGTTAGCTTTTTGGAATAGAAGGCTATCGGTCTGAGCGAGCTGTTTTTCTTCGGGCGTTGAGACAGTACAGCACCTACACCAACGTTGGAGGCGTCTATCTCCACTATGAACGGCTTGTTGGGATCGGGTTGGTGTAGTACGGGCGCTTGTATAAAAGCCTTCTTAAGGTCGCCAAACGCCTTCGTAGCCTCTGTTGTCCAGCTCAACTTTTTCCTTCCCCCCCGTAACAGATCAGTAAGTGGCCTCGCGATTTGGCTATACGCGCGAATGAACCGCCTGTAAAAATTTGCGAAGCCCAGAAACCTCTGAAGCTCGCACTGTGTGTGAGGCTGAGTCCATTTCACGACCGCATCCACCTTACCTGACTGCATGTGAACGGAGCCTGGCCTGATGGTGTAACCCAGGAAGTTCACCTCGCCAAGGTGGAACTCGCACTTCTCCAGCTTGCAATATAGATTATTGCGCAGGAGCGTGCCCAGGACAGCCCGTACATCACGCACATGTTGGTCCGGGGTTTGTGAATAGATCAAAATGTCATCAATATAGGCGACAACCAGTGATGGCTAAGTTACCTTGAGAAAGTAATCCGATTACTGATTACTGATTACTCCTTTTACAAGTAACTTAGTTACGTTACATATTACTTGATTTTAAAAGTAACTACGTTAGATTACAAGTTACTTTAGTAGTTACATTCAGCAGCAAAATAAAATTTTCCAATACTCACTTTATTGAAGTGCATTTTTAACAGTAACAATGTATTGAAGCAGGTTCGGTGACCGAGGCAGAAAAATCCAAAAATCCCGAGGAGGGAAACTTTATTGATAACGCAACCCTGGCGCGTGCAGTGTCACTTGAAGGGCGAGACTCTCCTGACATTACGTTTGTGTAGCTGCGCGGTATTATTTGTAAATTTATTTGTAAACATAATACAAGCGAACTGGGGTGGGTTTCCCGAAACGTTCGTAGCGCCAAGTACTTCGTAACCTCGTATGAAACGTACGAGGTTAAGAAGTACTTAGCGCTACGAACGTTTCGGGAAACCCACCCCTGTTCAGTCAGACAGCTTGTGAAACGAAATACCATTACAATTTCAAGCATTTTAAAGTAGGCGACGTTAGTCAAAATTCCAGCACTTTTCAAACGTGGAACACAGTGCAACATTAAAATTCTTCAGGTAAATGTTCCTTCCCCTGTTTTTGAGGGGTGTTTCTTTATACTACCACACATCATTACGGGAGGACACTGCAAAAAATGACTTGTAAAACGTGCTCGCGCTCTCACAGGGTCGCGCGCAGCGTGCGGAGTCGAGCGCTACGGTCAGACGCAAAAGTAGAACTGAGCCAAGAAGAAAGCAAAAATATATATTTTTACTAGGGAAAATAAAAATAGTAACGCACTGTTATTTGGATAAGTAACTTTAATCTGATTACTGGACTGGAAATAGTAGCGAGTTATATTACTCGTTACCGAAAAAAGTGGTAATATTAGAGTAACGCGTTACTAAGTAACGTGTTACTGACATCACTGGCGACAACACATCTATTCAGATATTCCCTCAGGACCTCGTTAATAAACGCCTGGAAGAACGACGGAGCCGATGCCAAGCCGTAAGGAAAGACGCGATACTCGTAATGCCCGGTCGCGGTACTAAACGCCGTCTTCCACTCATCCCCCTTGCGAATGCGGATGAGATTGTAGGCGCTGCGTAGATCGAGTTTAGTAAAAATTCTCGCTGACCGCAACTGCTCTAGTGCCGAAGGCACTAGCAGCAGCGGGTAGGAGAAATTCACTAAGAGGGAATTGAGCCCTCTGTAATCCACGCATGGCCTCATATGGAGCTATTTTATGGCGCATTTCCACTAGGGCCTGCTTGGCGCGGTACGGTTCGATACGGGTCGATTCGCAACGGAACGGTACGGTCGCGTTGTGTTTCCATTACAATGGTGAACCACCCCAATGTGGGTGGAGTCGCTGTTGGCGCGCGGGTTGTAGTGTCGTGACATCATTTGTATACGACCACAACACCGGTCGACGCCCCTTAACACATAGCATTATTGTATCTTATTTATCTTTATCTTCATTATTGTATGTGGTTGCTCAAATTATTGATAATAATTTGGTATTACTCAAACAGGCTGAACACACCCTGCATAAAAAGCATCAGTCATACAATCAAATGAAATCAAACTTTATTATGAAATATAGATATTTAAAGTACAACATATGTAAATAATATAGTTATAGTTTTAAAAAAGTGCAAAAAGCACATATATATACGTATAGCTTTATATGAAATAAATATTTATAGTACTACAAGCAACATTTTGTGTGCTTTTACTGGCATCTGTCTCGCATGGTGTTCACAAGTTCGCCAAGCACCCAGAGGAAAGCCCGGTTGAAGGAAACATTTTCTGCCAACTCCGCTCGCCTCGTCAGTGGAAGGGGAATCTTGAACGTAAAAAATAACAAATATTAAACACAAGCATTCCCGTGAAAGCAACAATATAGCGTAACTGCACAAAATGTGTAGCACGTCATCGCTGCTCATGCTGTGTTTATGGCTACAGCTAACTAGCAACTAGCAAGGCTAAGAGCTAGCTATTGTACAGTAGTGACTGTGGTGGTAACATTAACTACAAACACAGCTCTAAATTCCTGCGTTTACAATAGATGCGTTCATATTACGTTCATATTACATCTTTTACGAGCCTAGTAGTAAAACTGAAATCACAATACACTCACCATTCTCCGTGGCCTCCAGCACCGACATCGCCGTGTCCAGCACGTTTTCTCTTCCGTTACTGGCTGGCCGGTGACCGTATATGACATCCATTTGCTGGAACCATTTCCAGTCTTTGCGGTTTGCTCTGCTGCGTCCGTTATGGTCCTTCACCGCCCGGTAATCGCGTTAAGCTTTTTTAGCTTGGACCGACCGGCACTGCTGAATGGACCGCTGGTAGCCATGAGTGGCCATTAGCGCGGAAACCTCGCTAAAAACCTTTACATTTCTAGTGGCCCCGTCCAGTTCGCCCTGGATTTTTTGATCGCTGATTATTAACAGAAAGGTTTGTACCTCGGCGTTTGACCAGGGAACAGACTTCGCTCATTGGGTTTTAAAAATGGCTGAGGGGTCCATAGCATAACGGAGGAGTCGCTCTCCTGACGCAACCTGTGACGACACTCCCTGGCCAATCAGTGTCATGCTGTTCCTCCACGTCACAGAACTGTACGGTTAGAACCTCGAGCGAGTCGGTACGAAAAAAGTACCCGAAGGGGCCGGCTCACAGGGAAGTGGTACTAATGGAAACACTCACAAACCGTCACGAATCGAACCGTACCGCGCCAAGCAGGCCCTAGTGGAAATGCGTCATTAGTGTCACCAGAACCTGAACCTGAAATCATTATTACTTGAAAAAACAGTCTGTAAAATCCTCGCAGGTATGCAAAAATTCGAGTTAAAATTCAGGTTCGGGTCGCACCTTGTGGCATCTGCCACATAATCGTGGCACTTAGTGTGGCCAGTGCTGCGTGACTGTGGTCTCCGTCAGGGCTTAATTTGTAAATCAAACGTTGCCGGTGTTACGTCAATTCAGTTCCCCCTGTTCCCCCCAAACGGCGCATGCGCGAAATCAACGAAATCACGCATTAGTCTGCTGCTGGGTTATCGCCTTTACTCGATGTGTACACGTTATTATCCGGGTTGGTTTTGTTTCTCTAACTAAAGTTAACTTTGTGTGCTTGTGACTAACTGTGCTGTAAAGCTCAGGTGATTTAGCAGAGGATTAAATGTACAAAAATTACTCCGATGTTTAATTGTTTACGCTACTTTTTCAGCCTCTTTCATTTTTTAGTTTGCTTGCATGCGAACTAAAAAAATGTGAAGATTTAATGCGTTTTTTAAACTATTTAAATTATTTATTGAAACATAAAGTGACGTGTATTGTTCACACTTTAAAGGTTGTTTTTTAACAGACTTATTTGTTGTTTGCTGTGTCCTGGATGTTCTACAGCCTAAAAGGACATTTGTCTAAATACAAATTTTATTTCTAAATACAAATAAAAATGTATTACACGACAAATGTTATCCCATTTGGCTTCACGCAATATTTAAATCACTTGAGCATGTGATATATTGTTTTTGCTATACAGTGCAAGTTTTATCCAATGCACAGTGCTTTTACACTAAGAACAGGGGGAACGGATTTAACCGGAGCCCTGTGAAAAATGGTTCCCCCCCTTAAATGACAGAAAGTGTACATGTAAGGCACAACAATAAAGGTGGGGGTGTATTTGACTCTTATTCTTGTAAATAACAAGTTTTATTCACTGCACAGTGCTTTTACACTAAGAACAAAGGGGGAACGGATTTTACCAGAGCCCTGTGAAAAATGGTTCCCCCCTCTTAAATGACAGAAAGTGTACATGTAAGGCACAAAAAGTAGAGTGGGTGTGTATTTTACTCTTATCCTTGTAAATAACAAGTTTTATTCACTGCACAGTGCTTTTACACTAAGAACACAGGGGGAACGGATTTAACCGGAGCCCTGTGAAAAATGGTTCCCCCCTCTTAAATGACAAAAAATGTACATGTAAGGCACAACAATTAAGGTGGGGGTGTATTTGACTCTTATCCTTGTAAATAACAAGTTTTATTCACTGCACAGTGCTTTTACACTAAGAACACAGGGGGAACGGATTTTACCAGAGCCCTGTGAAAAATGGTTCCCCCCTCTTAAATGACAGAAAGTGTACATGTAAGGCACAAAAAGTAGAGTGGGTGTGTATTTTACTCTTATCCTTGTAAATAACAAGTTTTATTCACTGCACAGTGCTTTTACACTAAGAACACAGGGGGAACGGATTTAACCGGAGCCCTGTGAAAAATGGTTCCCCCCTCTTAAATGACAGAAAATGTATATGTAAGGCACAACAATTAAGGTGGGGGTGTATTTGACTCCTATCCTTGTAAATAACAAGTTTTATTCACTGCACAGTGCTTTTACACTAAGAACACAGGGGGAACGGATTTTACCAGAGCCCTGTGAAAAATGGTTCCCCCCTCTTAAATGACAGAAAGTGTACATGTAAGGCACAAAAAGTAGAGTGGGTGTGTATTTTACTCTTATCCTTGTAAATAACAAGTTTTATTCACTGCACAGTGCTTTTACACTAAGAACACAGGGGGAACGGATTTAACCGGAGCCCTGTGAAAAATGGTTCCCCCCTCTTAAATGACAGAAAGTGTACATGTAAGGCACAAAAAGTAGAGTGGGTGTGTATTTTACTCTTATCCTTGTAAATAACAAGTTTTATTCACTGCACAGTGCTTTTACACTAAGAACACAGGGGGAACGGATTTAACCGGAGCCCTGTGAAAAATGGTTCCCCCCTCTTAAATGACAGAAAATGTATATGTAAGGCACAACAATTAAGGTGGGGGTGTATTTGACTCTTATCCTTGTAAATAACAAGTTTTATTCACTGCACAGTGCTTTTACACTAAGAACACAGGGGAACGGATTTTACCAGAGCCCTGTGAAAAATGGTTCCCCCCTCTTAAATGACAGAAAGTGTACATGTAAGGCACAAAAAGTAGAGTGGGTGTGTATTTTACTCTTATCCTTGTAAATAACAAGTTTTATTCACTGCACAGTGCTTTTACACTAAGAACACAGAGGGGGAACGGATTTAACCGGAGCCCTGTGAAAAATGGTTCCCCCCTCTTAAATGACAGAAAATGTACATGTAAGGCACAACAATTAAGGTGCGGGTGTATTTGACTCTTATCCTTGTAAATAACAAGTTTTATTCACTGCACAGTGCTTTTACACTAAGAACACAGGGGGAACGGATTTTACCAGAGCCCTGTGAAAAATGGTTCCCCCCTCTTAAATGACAGAAAGTGTACATGTAAGGCACAAAAAAGTAGAGTGGGTGTGTATTTTACTCTTATCCTTGTAAATAACAAGTTTTATTCACTGCACAGTGCTTTTACACTAAGAACACAGAGGGGGAACGGATTTAACCGGAGCCCTGTGAAAAATGGTTTCCCCCTCTTAAATGACAGAAAATGTACATGAAAGGCACAACAATTAAGGTGCGGGTGTATTTGACTCTTATCCTTGTAAATAACAAGTTTTATTCACTGCACAGTGCTTTTACACTAAGAACACAGGGGGAACGGATTTAACCGGAGCCCTGTGAAAAATGGTTCCCCCCTCTTAAATGACAGAAAGTGTACATGTAAGGCACAAAAAGTAGAGTGGGTGTGTATTTTACTCTTATCCTTGTAAATAACAAGTTTTATTCACTGCACAGTGCTTTTACACTAAGAACACAGGGGGAACGGATTTAACCGGAGCCCTGTGAAAAATGGTTCCCCCCTCTTAAATGACAGAAAGTGTACATGTAAGGCACAAAAAGTAGAGTGGGTGTGTATTTTACTCTTATCCTTGTAAATAACAAGTTTTATTCACTGCACAGTGCTTTTACACTAAGAACACAGGGGGAACGGATTTAACCGGAGCCCTGTGAAAAATGGTTCCCCCCTCTTAAATGACAGAAAATGTATATGTAAGGCACAACAATTAAGGTGGGGGTGTATTTGACTCTTATCCTTGTAAATAACAAGTTTTATTCACTGCACAGTGCTTTTACACTAAGAACACAGAGGGGGAACGGATTTAACCGGAGCCCTGTGAAAAATGGTTCCCCCCTCTTAAATGACAGAAAATGTACATGAAAGGCACAACAATTAAGGTGGGGGTGTATTTGACTCTTATCCTTGTAAATAACAAGTTTTATTCAATGCACAGTGCTTTTACACTAAGAACACAGGGGGAACGGATTTTACCAGAGCCCTGTGAAAAATGGTTCCCCCCTCTTAAATGACAGAAAGTGTACATGTAAGGCACAAAAAATAGAGTGGGTGTGTATTTTACTCTTATCCTTGTAAATAACAAGTTTTATTCACTGCACAGTGCTTTTACACTAAGAACACAGGGGGAACGGATTTTACCAGAGCCCTGTGAAAAATGGTTCCCCCCTCTTAAATGACAGAAAGTGTACATGTAAGGCACAAAAAGTAGAGTGGGTGTGTATTTGACTCTTATCCTTGTAAATAACAAGTTTTATCCACTGCACAGTGCTTTTACACTAAGAACACAGGGGGAACGGATTTAACCGGAGCCCTGTGAAAAATGGTTCCCCCCTCTTAAATGACAGAAAATGTACATGAAAGGCACAACAATTAAGGTGGGGGTGTATTTGACTCTTATCCTTGTAAATAACAAGTTTTATTCACTGCACAGTGCTTTTACACTAAGAACACAGGGGGAACGGATTTTACCAGAGCCCTGTGAAAAATGGTTCCCCCCTCTTAAATGACAGAAAGTGTACATGTAAGGCACAAAAAATAGAGTGGGTGTGTATTTTACTCTTATCCTTGTAAATAACAAGTTTTATTCACTGCACAGTGCTTTTACACTAAGAACACAGGGGGAACGGATTTAACCGGAGCCCTGTGAAAAATGGTTCCCCCCTCTTAAATGACAGAAAATGTACATGTAAGGCACAACAACAATTAAGGTGGGGGTGTATTTGACTCTTATCCTTGTAAATAACAAGTTTTATTCACTGCACAGTGCTTTTACACTAAGAACACAGGGGGAACGGTTTTTACCAGAGCCCTGTGAAAAATGGTTCCCCATGTAGAATAACTGCTGGAGATTATATAAAGTACAATAATAGTGCTGATTATCTGTATCTGTGTATAATCACTTCATTCAGTGACTTTACAACTATCTGTACCACCTTTACACTGAGAACACATGGGGGAACATATTCAACCAGAGACTGGGAAATTTGGTTCCCCTTGTAGAATAAAGCCGGAGTGTATTTAAGGTACATTATTGATGCTGATAGGAGGCAGAGCAGGAGGGTGGAGGTTAGAGTTGGTACGTTGAATGTGGGCTCTATGACAGGTAAAGGGAGAGAGCTAGCTGATGCGATGGACAGAAGGAAGATAGATATACTGTGTGTACAGGAGACCAAGTGGAAGGGGAGCAAGGCCAGGAGCATTGGTGGTGGCTTCAAACTCTTCTATCATGGTGTAGACAGGAAGAGAAATGGAGTAGGTGTAATCCAGAAGGATGAATTTAGTCAGAGTGTAGTGGAGGTAAAGTGAGTAAGTGACAGGGTAATCTGTGTAAAGTTAGAGATTGATGGGGTGATGATGAATGTCATCAGTGCTTATGCTCCTCAGGTAGGTTGTGATGGGGAGGAGAAAGAAAAATTCTGGAGAGAGTCAGATGAAGTTGTTTTGCAGGTTCCTAAAGAAGAGAGAGTGGTTATTGGAGCAGATTTAAATGGACATGTTGGTGGAGGGAACAGTGGTGATGAGGAGGTGTTGGGTAGATATGGTGTTAATGTAAGGAATATGGAAGGACTTTAGATTTTGCTAAAAGGATAAAGATGGCTGTAGTTAATACTTACTTTAAGAAAAAGGAAGAGCACAGGGTAACGTATAATAGTGGGGGAAGATGCACACAGGTCGACTATATCCTCTGTAGGATACAAAACCTGAAAGAGGTTAGTGATTGCAAGGTGTTACCAGGGGAGAGTGTAGCTAAACAGCATAGGATGGTGATATGTAGGATGAATTTGGAGGTGAAGAAGAGGAAGAGAGTGAGAGCGGAACCTAAGATCAGGTGGTGGAAGTTAAAGGATGAAGACTGTGGTGTAAAATTCAGGGATGAGGTGAGGCAGGTACTGGGTAATGGTGGTGGTGTTCTGGATACCTGGGATGAGACTTCAAATGCAGTGAGGGATGTGGCTAGGAAGCTACTTGGTGTGACCTCAGGACAGAGGAAGATGGACATGGAGTCGTGGTGGTGAAATGAGGAAGTTCAGGAAAGTTTGAGAGTTGGCTAAAAAGAATTGGGATTTTCAGCGAGATGAAGAAAGTAGACAGAGGTACAAGGAGATGTGTCGTAAGGCAATGAGAGCAGTGGCAGAAGCTAAAGAGAAGGCATATAGCAAGCTGTAGGAGAAGTTGGACACTAAGGAAGGGGGAAAGGATCTGTACAGATTGGCCAGACAGAGAAACCGTGATGGGCAGGATGTGCAGCAGGTTAGGATGATAAAGGATAAAGATGAAAATGTGTTGTCTGGTGAGGAGAGTGTCTTGGGAAGGTGGAAGGGGTATTTTGAGGAACTGATGAATCAAAAGAATGAAAGGTAAAGAAGGTTAGAAGAGGTAGAGGTTGTGAATCAAGAAGTGCCTCAGGTGAGCAAGGAGGAAGTAAGGGGTGCAATTCGGAGAATGAAGTGTGGTAAGGCAGTTGGACCAGATGTTATTCCAGTGGAGACATGGAAATGTTTGGGAGAGACGGCAGTGGAGTTTTTGACTGAGTTATTTAACATAATCTTGGAAGGTCAGAAGATGCCTGAGGAATGGAGATGAAGCATAATGGTGCCGATTTTCAAGAATAAGGGTGATGTTCAGAGCTGTAGTAATTACAGGGGAATAAAGTTGATCAGTCTCAGCCTGAAAATCTGGGAAAGAGTAGTGGAAGCTAGGCTTAGAGGAGAGGTAGAGATCTGTGAGCAGCAGTATGGTTTCATGCCAGCTAAGTGCACCACAGATGCTATGTTTGCTTTGAGAGTGTTAATAGAGAAGTAGGAAGGATAGAATGAGTTACATTGTGTGTTTGTTGACTTAGAGAAAGCTTATGATAGAGTACCAAGACAGGAGCTGTGGTATTGTATGAGGAAGTCAGGAGTAGCAGAAAAGTGTGTGAGGGTAGTGCAGGATATGTATGAGAACAGTGTAACAGCAGTGAGATGTGCGGTAGGAATGACAGACGGGTTTAAAGTGGGGTAGGACTACATCAGGGATCAGCCCTGAGTCCCTTCCTGTTCGCAATTGTCATGGACGGACTGACAGACGAGGTTAGGCAGGAGTCCTCTTGGACTATGATGTTTGCTGATGACATTGTGATCTGTAGTGAGAGTAGGGAGCAGGTGGAGGTGAGCTTGGAAAGATGGAGATATGCTTTGGAGAGCAGGGAAATGAAAGTGAGCAGGAGTAAAACAGAGTACATGTGTGTGAATGAGAGGGCAGACGGTGGACAGGTCCAGTTACAAGGAGTTGATTTGGTGAAGGTTGACGAGTTTACCTACTTAGGGTCGAGGGTACAGAGTAATGGAGGAAGTGAAAGAGAGGTAAAGAAGAGAGTGCAGGCAGGGTGGTGTGGATGGCATAAAGTGGACATGTACAGAGGAGGGAGGAGAGGTATATTGGTAGGAGGGTCTTGAGGATGGAACTTCCAGGCAAGAGGAGGAGAGGTAGACCTAAGAGGAGGTTTATGGATGGGTGGTAGAGGATATGAGAGTGGCTGGTGTGTCAGTGGAGGACACTCAAGACAGGGCCAGACGGAGGAGTTTGATCCGCTGTGGCGACCCCTAAATGGGAATTGCGGAAAGAAGAAGAAGATTGATGCTGATAAACTATATATAGATTACCATTTCCCTCAGTAACTTTAATACTATCTGCATCACATTTACATTGAGAATACAAGGGGAACCAAATGTCCCAGTCTCTGGTAAAACCTGTTCCCCCATGTGTTCTCAGTGTTAAAGGAGGTACAGGATGAATAAATGTTACTGAATGAATTGATTATAGACAGATATAAATAATCAGCATAATTTCTGTATTTTATATCAGCTCCAGCTTTATTCTTCAAGGGGAACCAAATTTCCCAGTCTCTGGTTGAATATGTTCCCCCATGTGTTCTCAGTGTAAAGGTGGTACAGATAGATGTAAAGTCACTGAATGAAGTGATTATACACAGATACAAATAATCACCACTATTATTGTACTTTATAATCTCCAGCAGTTATTCTACATGGGGAACCATTTTTCACAGGGCTCTGGTAAAAACCGTTCCCCCTGTGTTCTTAGTGTAAAAGCACTGTGCAGTGAATAAAACTTGTTATTTACAAGGATAAGAGTCAAATACACCCCCACCTTAATTGTTGTGCCTTACATGTACATTTTCTGTCATTTAAGAGGGGGGAACCATTTTTCACAGGGCTCTGGTAAAATCCGTTCCCCCTTTGTTCTTAGTGTAAAAGCACTGTGCAGTGAATAAAACTTGTTATTTACAAGGATAAGAGTCAAATACACCCCCACCTTAATTGTTGTGCCTTTCATGTACATTTTCTGTCATTTAAGAGGGGGGAACCATTTTTCACAGGGCTCCGGTTAAATCCGTTCCCCCTGTGTTCTTAGTGTAAAAGCACTGTGCAGTGAATAAAACTTGTTATTTACAAGGATAAGAGTAAAATACACACCCACTCTACTTTTTGTGCCTTACATGTACACTTTCTGTCATTTAAGAGGGGGGAACCATTTTTCACAGGGCTCTGGTAAAATCCGTTCCCCCTGTGTTCTTAGTGTAAAAGCACTGTGCAGTGAATAAAACTTGTTATTTACAAGGATAAGAGTAAAATACACACCCACTCTATTTTTTGTGCCTTACATGTACACTTTCTGTCATTTAAGAGGGGGGAACCATTTTTCACAGGGCTCTGGTAAAATCCGTTCCCCCTTTGTTCTTAGTGTAAAAGCACTGTGCAGTGAATAAAACTTGTTATTTACAAGGATAAGAGTAAAATACACACCCACTCTACTTTTTGTGCCTTACATGTACACTTTCTGTCATTTAAGAGGGGGGAACCATTTTTCACAGGGCTCTGGTAAAATCCGTTCCCCCTTTGTTCTTAGTGTAAAAGCACTGTGCAGTGAATAAAACTTGTTATTTACAAGGATAAGAGTCAAATACACCCCCACCTTAATTGTTGTGCCTTACATGTACATTTTTTGTCATTTAAGAGGGGGGAACCATTTTTCACAGGGCTCCGGTTAAATCCGTTCCCCCTGTGTTCTTAGTGTAAAAGCACTGTGCAGTGAATAAAACTTGTTATTTACAAGGATAAGAGTAAAATACACACCCACTCTACTTTTTGTGCCTTACATGTACACTTTCTGTCATTTAAGAGGGGGGAACCATTTTTCACAGGGCTCCGGTTAAATCCGTTCCCCCTGTGTTCTTAGTGTAAAAGCACTGTGCAGTGAATAAAACTTGTTATTTACAAGGATAAGAGTAAAATACACACCCACTCTACTTTTTGTGCCTTACATGTACACTTTCTGTCATTTAAGAGGGGGGAACCATTTTTCACAGGGCTCTGGTAAAATCCGTTCCCCCTTTGTTCTTAGTGTAAAAGCACTGTGCAGTGAATAAAACTTGTTATTTACAAGAATAAGAGTCAAATACACCCCCACCTTTATTGTTGTGCCTTACATGTACACTTTCTGTCATTTAAGGGGGGGAACCATTTTTCACAGGGCTCCGGTTAAATCCGTTCCCCCTGTTCTTAGTGTAAAAGCACTGTGCATTGGATAAAACTTGCACTGTAAAGCAAAAACAATATATCACATGCTCAAGTGATTTAAATATTGCGTGAAGCCAAATGGGATAACATTTGTCGTGTAATACATTTTTATTTGTATTTAGAAATAAAATTTGTATTTAGACAAAAGTCCTTTTAGGCTGTAGAACATCCAGGACACAGCAAACAAGTCTGTTAAAAAACAACCTTTAAAGTGTGAACAATACACGTCTCTTTATGTTTCAATAAATAATTTAAATAGTTTAAAAAACGCATTAAATCTTCGCATTTTTTTAGTTCGCATGCAAGCGAACTAAAAAATGAAAGAGGCTGAAAAAGTAGCGTAAACAATTAAACATCGGAGTAATTTTTGTACATTTAATCCTCTGCTAAATCACCTGAGCTTTACAGCACAGTTAGTCACAAGCACACAAAGTTAACTTTAGTTAGAGAAACAAAACCAACCCGGATAATAACGTGTACACATCAAGTAAAGGCGATAACCCAGCAGCAGACTAATGCGTGATTTCGTTGATTTCGCGCATGCGCCGTTTGGGGGGAACAGGGGGAACTGAATTGACCGTAACACCGGAACGCATTGTAACCTGAGCGAGGGGGGGTGTGGCGTTGGCGAACGTAATTTGTTGAGGGGGGGAGGTGGCGTTGGCGAACGTAAAATGGACACAGATTGAGTGTTATATCGCCGGTGGTTGGCGCCAGAGCTAGCGAACTAGTAACTCACGCAATGCGTGAGAGTTGGCAACCCAGCGGACAACATTAAATATTACCGGATCGAGGCAGACAGTTACCGGAACGCACGCTTCAAAATTAAACAGGATCCGGCTCAAATTAAGCCCTGGTCTCCGTTGTCCAGAAACGCCGCCTGCCTCTGCTGACAGACATCTAAAGACTCTTGGGTGACTCTGCGTCTTTAGATGTCGAGGGTTGCACTGAATGGTCTTTATTATCCATCCAAATAAACATGCAAACAGAAAAGCTTCTATAACAGAAACAAGGTCCAGACTACTTGTGATGCCAGAGAGGTCCAGTATAGAGCTCCAACGGGGCAATGTGCAGCACTGGACCGAACGACCTGCGGGGTATAAAAGGTGCACAACATAATTACTGACAGGTGCTAGTAATGTGGTGACTGGGACCGAGGGAGTGGTTTGGTGCTCGGGGGCGTGCGCTGTGAGGCAGTGCGAGCTGTGGCCTGCGAGCTGTGGCCTGCGCCCTCTGGCGGCGACCCGGCCTCCCCAACGTGACAGAAATATTCTTGGTGGCTCAGAGCTGTCACAGATACCAGCGAGGCTCATTAGCAGCAGCCTGCAATATCAACGTTTTGCCCTGCTGCTGGCGCTACTGCAACGGCCAGCAGTACAAGAGAACCCATTCAGTCAAGCTCTGCACAACGTAGCATTCATGCTGTATGTGGCTCTACCAATACTTTGAAGGCTGAGGTAATATGGGCGCTAAAAACAACAAATAGTTGTCTGACTGAACAGTTCTCCTGTATTACATTAACAAATACGAGCCTCTTGTAATTCCAGGACGAAACATGAGAGAACGTGAAGATGTTAAGATCGGTCGTTTTGAAATAATGTGATAAAAAAGCAAATTATTTCTAATCATTTCGAGTATATGTATAAATATTTAAATTAATTAAGTTTAACGTGCTGGGAAATATTGAAATGGACCTTGAAAGTGACGTACAAGTGCTTGAATTCCACCTTGTAAAGGTGTATGAACCCTGCAAACATGACTTTGTTCATTGCGCTGAGCTGCGGCGCACACAAAGTTTTTACAAATTTCGAGAGGTGCGTGCATGACCTCGCAAATTGACAGCGCGTGAGGTCCTCGCGCATGGGCGGAGCCACCGCGATTACGTCAAGTATAAACCAGTTATAATAATAACTTACTTGCTGAACAAGCAGAAGGGAAAGCAGGAACCCTGATGGCGCAGGTAATCACAAAATCAAACATCCTTAGAAAGCGTTTCAGAGAAAATGTAGCAGAACTGAAAGGGGTTGAGCATGAGCTGGAGTGTGAATCAGAAAAACAGGAAAATGGCCGCGTGTGTGTGTGTGCGTGTGTGTGTGCGTGTGTGAGCACGTATTGTATTACGCTGTTGTCAGTGTTTGAATTTTGTTTTGTATAAAGTTTCATTGTGTATACTGTACAGTGAAATAATTGTAATATTTGTGTCTCGTATTGTGTCTTGTGCATTCCCATTTGAAGTTTTCAAGTAGCTAGATTAAATAATGATTAAATAAAAATAAAATTAAGACCAACTCGCAAGATCATACACGTAAAAATAAAGCACAAAAACTAATAATCTATTATAATTTTATAATTTTATTATAATAATAAAATAAATATAGTTTTTGTGCTTTATTTTAACGTGTATTGTCTTACGAGTTGGTCTTAATTTTATTTGGAAAACGGTATTAAAAAGTCTTAAAATATCTTAATTTTCACTTGGTCAAACCTGTAGACACCCTGTTGTAAACGATGTTACTTCCAGATGCAAAGTTACGGAGCCCGTAAGATAACATCATGTAAAAAATAAAATAACGCGTGGCCACGACTTACTAACGCGTGCGAACGCCTTACTAACGCGTGGCCACGACTTACTAACGCGTGCGAACGAGATATTTAAGGCGTGGGAACGAGATAATTAACGCGTGGGAACGAGATCATTAAGGCGTGGGAACGAGATACTAATGTCGCCTTTCACGCGCAGCAACAAAGTTAATTTTTTCACAGCAAAACAAGCAGATCCCAGGGTTGTTCATGAACTGACTGCCAAGGAGGGGATGTACACTAACTGACTGCCCAAGGAAGATAAACCTGGCTTTATATAAAGTAATACTTAATTATCTAATTCGCACGCATTAATTATCTCGTTTGCACGCTTTAGTAAGGCGTTCGCACACGTTAGTAAGTCGTGGCCACGCGTTAGTAAGGCGTTCGCATGCATTAGTAAGTCGTGGCCACGCGTTAGTAAGGCGTTCGCACGCGTTAGTAAGTCGTGGCCACGCGTTATTATTTTTTACATGATGTCACCTTACGGGCTCCGTACAAAGTTCTGGATGTTATGTCGTGATTAAATTCATCAGTTCATCAAAGGCATGACACAGGGCCACCGTACTTGCGCCTTCTTTTTCACTTTCATTTTAATGCAATGGCGTCTTGTAATAATTTCCGGGCAGGTTTTATTATTCTTATCCTTCTTAGGAGAGTCCTCGGGGGTAAGTAATCTGCATGTTAACTCAAGTAAAGTTAAAGCCTAAAATATCCATAAATCTATGCATATTCTAGTACATAAATACAAATTAAAAACTTTATTATTTGTTGCCCCCTTTCTAACCACAAAACAAACAAAATATTTTGCTTAAATCTCACATCATACAGTTATGCAAATATACACAGTTAAATCTGAACTGTTTGCTCTTTGTGAGCATAACGAAACCGCAATACGTCTTTATAGCATTTTAGGAGACATCACTCCAGCGTTGCGAGGCGCAGACAGAATGCCAATACTAGAGCGTTATAAACTAATATAATTTAGACATCATTTTATTTACACAATAGCGAAAAACGCCATGACACTCAAAACGACGAAATGCAACACCAGAGGTGGGTAGGAACGCGTTACATTTACTCCGTTACATTTACTCAAGTAGTTTTTTGGATAAAAATGTACTTGTAGGAGTAGTTTTAATATGAAAGACTTCTACTTTTACTTGAGTAAATATGTGGTGAGAAAAACGCGACTTTTACTCCGTTACAATCGGATTTGCGCCGCGTGCTACCGTTACTTTCGTTTTGTAAATAATTCGTCTTTTCAGGAGGAGGGTACGGGTCGACAAAAGAGACCACCTCCCCGTGGCTGCTTGTGCATGCCTGCCTGGCCATGGCATAAACGCGTTCCTGATATCGCGCATGCTCGTTTGTGTGCAAAACAATGGCCGACGCCAGCGTTTAGTGCAAGTTGAAATACCTCGTTTTTGTACACAAACGAATCTTACATTCTAGTCTTGTATTGGCAGTGTATATGTTCATAAAGTTACTTTGTGGAAAGGAAAACTTTTAAGAATAGCCTGTTAAGTTATCTGCATTGTAAACTTCGCATGGGAACAATGTACATCCTAAATTCTGCAATGTGTGATACTGTGAAAGTAAATAACAGTGGAAGGAGATGTATATTAATTTAATTAATTTAGTAATGCTGCTTGATCATTTATATATATATAACTACCATCAGTCTGCTTGTCTCATCTAATTTTAATTTTAATAAAATAAAATAAATAAAATAAAATAAAAATTTCGTCTATAATGGGTTAACCTATTATAGTTGTGTAATATTTTATTGTTTGGACAGAAGCCTGGCATTATGAGGACGAGCAAAGTGATGTAATGGACCCTTTCGTGTTTGGCTTTGAATCTGTGCAAGACATGCACCATTTTATGGCAGAGGTGCTTGACAACTTGTGAATACCAATCAACTGTAAATTGAACAGAGGGTAAGCCATGGGGCTTTTGCAAAAATAAAGTTCTAAATGGAAATCTTTTGTTTGTGTTTTCATGTATTTCTACCTGAATTTTATCTGCAAAACATTAAGTTGAATGTGCATTGAAGTTTTCAAATCCTTTGCAAACATCCTTATAATGCCATATGGGATGTTTCGTAAATACAAAGAGTGAATGTATAACTAGTATATGTAGTTATTTATGTAGAAACGGTAAATTTGCTAATATATATATATATATATATATATATATATATATATATATATATATATATATATATATATATATATATATATATATATATTGAAATTCCTATCAAATTACGCGATACTATAACGGAACTTCACCAGCGCGGTGCAGCCAGGATGAGAGAGCCATGGAGGGGGGTCAGTGAGAAGACTGACCAACGTCTCGGCACCTGAGTATGAGTGACCAATCAAATGAAGCCGGTCAATCACGTGATCACATACGCAAACTTTCTCCACCGTAGCAAGAAAGTGACAGAAAAACCTCCCGAGCATCCCTGACCTTATATAGCCAATGTTTATATTACAAACGTGTAAAAGGACAGCTATATAATGCGCTGCAGGGTTGCCAAGTTTTCAAGATCACTTTTAGTGAGATTTAAACCCGGGGGGGTGGGGGTTTGGGTGGTGAACGTAAATTGTTGACCGGGGGGGGGGGTGTAAAATGGACACAAATTAAGTGTTATATCGCGATCGATCGATAGTCAGTGGTTGGCGCCAGAGCGAACTATTAACTCATTGAATCATAGATGTGGATCAGAGGTAAATAAACTAGATTTTTTTCGGCGTGAGAAATCGGATGTGTGGCGTGTAAGCGTGTGAAGACAGCCAAATGCGTGAGAGTTTGCAACCTTGGCGCTGCCAATCGTGTCTGCAAACGTGTGGACATTTCAGCCTACAAGAACTCAACATCAAATATGAGGAAACATGATGCGATAAGTTTGCTGTATGTATAATTGTGTGTAATGCTATATCTCTGAGGCATAACGTTTGTATGATGTAATTATTAAATGTAACACAGTGCAATACTAAAAACCAGTTCTCACACTGATTGTACACACTAGCAATATAGGATGATTAAGTCTGCTACAAATTGATTCAGTTGGTGTCAAGTTGTAGCTACACGTATTGTCTGACAGTCTCATCAGGTAGTGCCTTTGTGGAACACATTAAAGTTACACAGGCCTAATATTTAGGAACAAACAAAAATACATATTATTTATAATAAATAATTTTTATATATAATATTTATTTATAATAAATTATTTTTATCATTAAAAGTCATTGTTCCGTAATTCAATTTCCCATGATATAATTTACTGACACGAGACAGTACTCATGCATTTACTCACTACTTGAGTAGCTTTTAATCAAAGCACTTTTTTACTTTTACTCAAGTAATTTTTTGGGATGCATACTTTTACTTTTACTTGAGTAACATTTGGTTCAAGTAACTGTACTTTTACTTGAGTAAAATTGTTGAATACTCTACCCACCTCTGTGCAACACAGACGCACGCTTACATACACAGACGATAACAAGACACAAGAGCAACACATAACGCAACAAGACAAGTGAAACACGGACTAGCACACAGGCCAACAAACACAGACAAGCGTACACGCTTACTCACTCACGTGACACGACAAACTGACATACTATGACTAGATTAGCTTGTCCAAGTCAGTAGTACATGGAGTCCTTGGATCAGTTATAATTTCACTGTCATTTTCAGTGTTAATGCTATGCACAACATGAATACTGGGCTTTGCAAATAAACAGGCTATGACTCATTACAACCTGTCATTTTTCAGATCTTGAGGATAGAGAACAACAATACTGTGCCATTGGGATGGGATCTGAAGGCTACGGCCAGCCGAAATTCACTGAGATGATTGTACAGAACGATGTCACCATCTATTACCATGACAGCAGCTTGCCGACCAAAATGCCCAAACCTGACTGGCTTAACAGCAGTGAAGGTGAAGAACTATGGAGCTTCATCCAGCTGAAGTCAGACTACAACAGACACATTCTCACCTCAGCTTTAGAGTCAGCTGTTCAGCAGTTTAACCACACAGGTACAGAACAGTTTTGGTGTCTAAACAACATGTATTACTTGATATGAACTTGTAGATTAGATGCACATATTGTATTTGTATATATTGTAGCCTACACTCACCTGCCACTTTATTAGTTACACCTTGCTAGAACCGAGTTGGACCCCCTTTTGTCTTCAGAACTGCCTTAATCCTGGCATAAATTCAACAAGATACTGGAAACATTCCTCAGAGAGTCTGGTCCATATTGACATGATAGCATCACACAGTTGCTGCAGATTTGTCAGCTGCACATCCATGATGCGAATCTCCCGTTCCTCCACATCCCAAAGGTGTTCTATTGGATTGAGATCTGATGACTGTGGAGGCCATTTGAGTACAGTGAACTCATTGTCGTGTTCAAGAAACCAGTCTGAGATGATTCACGCTTTATGACATGAGGCGTTATGCTGCTGGAAGTAGCCATCAGAGGATGAGTACACTGTAGTCATAAAGGGATGGACATGGTCAGCAACAATACTCTGGTAGGCTGTGGCATTGACACAATGCTTAATTGGTACTAATGGGCCCAAAGTGTGCCAGGAATATATCCCCCACACCATTACACCACCACCACCAGCCTGATCTGTTGATACAAAGCAAGATGGATCCATGCTTTCATGTTGTTGATGCCAAATTCTGAATCTACCATCCGAATGTCACAGCAGAAATCGATATTCCAATCTTCTATTGTCCAATTTTGGTGAGCCTGTGTAATTTGTAGACTCCGTTTCCTGTTCTTAGCTGACAGTCATGGCACCCGAAGTGGTTTTCTGCTGCTGTAGCCCATCTGCATCAAGGTTCGACATGTGCATTCAGAGATGTTTTTCTGCATGGCTCGGTTGTAATAACTGGTTATTTGAGTTAATGTTGCCGTTCTATCAGCCCGAACAAGTTTGGCCATTCTCCTCTAACCTATGGATAAACAAGGCATTTGCACCCACGGAACTGCCGCTCACTGGATATTTTCTCTTTTTCGGACCATTCTCTGCAAACCCTGGAGATGGTTGTGTGTGAAAATCCCAGTAGATCAGCAGTTTCTGAAATACTCAAATCACCTTTCTTCCCCATTCTGATGCTCGGTTTGAACTGCAGCAGATGGTCTTAGCCATGTCTACATGTCTATATGCATTGAGTTGCTGCCATGTGATTGGCTGATTCGACATTTGCATTAATGAGCAGTTGGACAGGTGTACCTAATAAAGTTGCCAGAGAGTGTATATTGGAATGTTGGATAGCTTAATATGAATAAATAGTCTATATTGTTTATATACTCTGGCATCAACAAATTTTGCATTAACGTCATTAGACTGTTCATAACATTTTAAATAAGGATTAGAAATTATGTATTTTAATTATTTAATATGGTTTGTAAACTTCATTCCAGGTTCTTCATCAAATATGAATGTATACCAGAGCTACGGCTGCTGCTGGCTTTATCCAGATGGGACTTACAAGGCATCGTTGACACATGCTTTTAATGGGATGGATTTTCTAAGTTTTGACCTCGACCGTAAGGCGTTCACAGCCACTGTTAGTCAAGCACTTGTCTTTGTGAATATGAGGAACAAAGATACCACCAACCTAGATGTCGTAACAACTTTCTACAGGAAGACATGTTTAAAGCGCATCAAAATGTTCAAGCATTCCCCGCAAGTCATGCTCAAAAAAGGTCAGATATATGTCAACTAAGATGCTTTTTGGCCCTCTGAGCAATCATCTTGGTTAAATATCATTTGTGATGCATTAAATCCAGTGTTACTTGTTCATACATGTACCGTGTTACTCCACATGGTTCCATTTGAGCACTAAAGAGCCTTATTGTTGTGGGAGGAAGGAAGTAGCAGGAGGTGTTGGAGGTAGCAGCAACTCTTTCATATCCATGACCCAGAAACAAACGAGAAAAAAAAAGTAAAGAGATACTATATCACTGTCACAGCACAAAGAGCATAATAGTCCAACAAACTCAAAGCGAGCATTAGTCGGTACACACAGAGTTTCTGGTGGCACAGTGATGATCTTCAAGGTTTCGAGGTAGACACAGCACTGGATCTCTGGACCTGTGGGTCTATGTAGTGAGTGAAAGAGGGCAGGGAATAGAGAACAGGTGCATGTGCAGAATAGATGAGAGGGTGTGATAGGAGGCAGGGAACTGGGAACGAGAGAGTGGCCTGGTGTGGGTGGGCAGCCTGGGCATTAATTAAAGTGAAGACAGTTGTATTAAATGAATTAAATGTGTATGTTAGGCACTGTAATATTAGAACATATTATTTCATTCTTAAAATTTGTGTTGTGAAATAAAAGCGGCAGGAGGCAGGGGTGGCAACGGGATGTCCATATCACCAACCAGGAAACAACAAAAGGAAGTGCTAGCATAATAGCTATTCGCAGCGCTACTCAGTATTTCACTCAAAGCATAAACAAAAAGTCCAAAGGCTCAAGGGAGTCCAAGTTCAGTCTCTCCTGAGGACTGGGCCCGGGTCACCATGACAATGTGAACTGATTTATATGTCAATAATCTGTAATGAAAGTTGATACCTTAATACCAGGGAGATCTGAAAAAGGCAAGTAACCAGAATGCATAATTGACAAAGACAGGGCTTAAGTAGTCCTAAGTAGACTAAACAAGAATTTACAAAGAACAGGTGAATACAATAACAGGGCAGAGAACAGAAACAGGAACCTATCCCAAAACAAAATGAAAACAAAGGAACACATGACAGGTAGCCAAGGGAAACACGACGCTAATGGAGGAGAATTGTGACATAACAAAACCAGATCAATAGATGCCAACAATGAAAACACTAAAAATGAAAACAAAAATTCTCATATGGAATCAATTATCCAGCAGGTTTGCTAAGAATGCATCGCTGGTATCCATGGAGGCAGGTCTCAAATTCTATTGTTCTGTTTCCAGTTCCAGCAGTCAGGATCATTGAGAAGCAGAGAGGTAACTCCACTGTAGTCACATGCCATGTGACGGGGTTCTACCCCCGAGCAGTGCAGGTAGACTGGCATGGCCCAGACCTACAGCCAGGGCAAGGACAGCTCATTGATGTCCTGCCCAATGATGACAACACATATCAGACCAGAAGGACTCTGGTGGTTGCGCACGATAATGTAGGCAAACACAACTACAGCTGTGTAGTGCTTCATAGCAGCATACCAGGAAATATCACCATGGTCTGGGGTAGGTTGACATCAGACTAATCTGTTATTTCGAATAGAATCAATAATGCTTCATTTTACTTTAGCTCAGGAGAATGACTAGGCACATGTGTTTTGCCTAGTTTTAAAATGATATATCTTAGTGATCATCCATTTTATGTATGTTTCATTAACTTTGTGCAGTTTGGAAGGATGATTCAGATGTGTTTTATTGTGTGGTTGGGCCCACACGCAGCAGATTTGCTCTTTGGGCTGCTCTTGCCTTAGTTGTATTGGTGATTTGTGGGATTGCGTATGCACTGGTGGCACGGATACAGAGGTAGGTAAACCAACTGGATTATGAATTTGCATGTAGCTTTTGCAGTTTTAGGTTGTAATTATCACTTATATTTCTTTGGTTAATACAAGGGATCATCCATAGGTTTGACATTTGGTTATTTGTGATTTTAGCATTTTACTGCATATCAACATGCTGTCAATTTTCTTTGTCTATTTTTTCACTGTTCCTTATAGATGCTGTAAGATGAACTGAATATCTTCTGGGAATTCAACTGGAGACATTATTACTTTGTCAGCACTATTATCCTCAGGACTTTTCTATTCTTTAGTTCAATTCAACTTTGTCATCATACACACAGGTGTACAGTACGGTGTGGTGGAGGAAAGGGTCAGCCCTCCTCCTTCCATTTACTCGGCCCCTACCGAGTATTACGGTGAGGAGGAGGAAGACGTCAGTCCCCCTCTGTCCGTTTGCACACCGCCCTCTGAGCACAACAGCGAGAGCGAGGAAGAGGACAGCACCTCTGGGTACTCGGAGTGGACGTTCCTCGTGCCCCCTCGGAGGGGAGCAGTATGGACTGTTCACGCTGCCCGACCACCGAGGAACCGATGTTTCCTGAATGGTGACCGAAGCGCGCCGAAGGAAGCAACGGGGTGCACGTTCTTCGGGGGCACCGAACAGCGCAGTGTGCTGGGAGATCAGTGCTGAAGACCGGAGGGACTCCGCTGCCTGTCTCGCCAGCAACCCCAGGAGGGGTCGCGCCACTGCTAGCGCTCTGGCAGGCAGCCAGAACGATTTCTCCTAGAACCCCCATACTCAAATAGCGGCCCGCGGGCTATCTATTTCTGGCCCGCAAGCTGTTTTGAAAAGTGTTTTTTTTAGGAATCTTTTTTTTCAATCGCGCTATCCGCTCTTATTTTGAAATCGCGCACCGCGATCTCAAGACGATGCCGGGGATTGACTTTATGGTAACAACAAACAGGTAGCAGACGCCCAAATGCGTTCTGAAGATCTGATGTGTCATTTCAAAATAAAGGTCCCTCAAATTACTAAAATATGGAGTATTAATAAAAAAAAAATTAGTTCACTACAGACCTTTCGATATGTCTGTGAAGTTGCTGCACATAATACACCTGTTGCTGTCCTATACACCTGCAGCTAGTCAAGAAATCTGCTGCCAGGGTTGTGACTTCAAAGAGAAATAGGAATTTTATTACGTCTGCATTCCCTAATATGGTGGTAGTTCTCAAAACTAGATTGGAGATTGACTTCATAACATACGACACAAACCTCTGGTATTCTCTTCCTGAGGAACTCCATTATATCCATTATATCCCTGAGCACCTTAAAAAGTGCATTTTCACATTGTATGTCTTCTGTTTTTGGTTTCCTGGTATTGTTCATGGAACTTGACAAATGTTAAACATTATTTTCAGGAGGACATTAACTAAATCGCTTATGTTAGTATTTTTAAACTTTGTTATAATCAGACCCTCCAGAAATTCGCTATGCAAACCCCACAAATTCAGGGCGGTGTTGCAATTTCAGCCAATCACCGCAACTTTCCCGCAAATTTGACCAATCACTGATGTTGTCTTGACGTGACGTCGACAAACTCCCGCCTTACTTCCGTATATACGTTCAAGAGGAGCAGACTGAAAGCAGCATGAGCGACGAAAATGGCAAAAAGATCGGGAAAAGCAGTATCCCGGTACACTACATGAAAGCGGGGATAAACTTTTTTTTGTTTGTTTTCAGTGTTTTATTGTTTCACAACGATGGGTTCATACATGTAGTTCCAACAAGTTTAATATTTCTAGCACCAGCCCATCCACTCCCAAGTGATTTTTCATAAGAGACGGAAAGTCCACTTCTGCCACCGAGCTGTTGCACTTCGAGGGATCATTTCAAGAAAGTGAGAGGGATCATTGTGCATTCTCTGTCCCAAGACCTGTGTTTCAGGGGGCGGGGCATACAAAATCTTGAGAGGGATCATTCCTGCCCAAACTATTTCATACCACACAGAGTAAGAAAAATAAAATCAGAAGTGTTAAAACCAGGGGTTTTATAAGAAGCATAATACCTATAAATAAATAAATCAGGGTTGCCAACTCTCACGCACTGAGCGTGAGACACACGCATTTGACAGTCTTCACACGCCACACATCCGATTTCTCACGCTGAAAAAAAAATCTAGTTTATTTATCTCTGATCCATATCTATGAGTTACTAGTTCGCTCTGGCGCCAACCACTGGCGATCGATCTTGATAATAATACTTAATTTGTGTTCATTTTACAGGCCTCCCGGTAACAACTTACGTTCGCTAAAATAGTGCAAACAGCGCCCATTGAACACAAACATTAAGTGAGGCGAGACTCAAACAAAGACAAGCACGGGACACTGCGCGAACGCACATTAAATAGACAGACCACATAAGCCCCGAGTGATGACGAGACGTGCCACAGGTGAGACTGATGAACACGCTCGGACACAACCACACCCACGACATAAACACATGCCCGAAGGGGAGGGGTCAGGGGCTGTACCGTGACAGCACAGTTATTGTCTAAGTCAAAGACTAAACAACAAAAAAAAAAAACTTTTACAACAGCATGTATTAATTATAATATACAACGTTGGGCAAAACTACTAGAGTGTACATTAGCTGAACATCATGTTAAATTAGCATTGAACTGAAACTTTTAGTGTAAGAGTTTTAAGAGTTTAGTTAAAATTAGTTAACAACCAGTCCATTAAGCAGTGTATTTTGTGATGTGACAATAACATTATGGGTGAGTTGTGTTAAATGTTGTGCTGGTATTATTTAAACGCCCTGCAGATTACATGCATGTAACGACGGTGGGTAGGAAGGAACACACCGCGTTAGAGAGAGCAAGGTAGAGGTGGAACCAAGTGCCACTAAAAACTAACAGAACTAAAAGGAGCGCCTAAATAAACGCGGACTGCTCAACGCGTAAAAAGAAATAAAGCAAACAAAGGACGCCAGGGGAAGTAGCTGGCTACTAGCAATAAAAGCTGCTAAAACAAAAACCCTTCCCACACAAACAGCAACGGGATAGGAAGGTAAACAGGTTGAGGAAAACTTGAGGGAGGTCAGTAAGCGACGCAGGAGAGAACTCGAAAAAAGACAGAGAAAACAGACAGGAGAGGTAGGTGACGGGACACCTACAGAGGCAAACGTAGCAACAGAGAAAGCAGTGAGAGGCTGAGAACGTAACAGCATAACCACAACGAATCAGCAATGATCCGTCTCCACTGGCTTCCTTAAGAAGCCATGGCAACAGGTGAGACAGGTCATTGCTGATTGCGTTGCTGAAGTCTAGGACTGGTTCGGGTGCCCCTTGTGGATGTAGATGGCACGGCATCCGAGCCAGCCCTGACAATGCATGCAAATACCTGTGGTCCATCCCATGTGCTTAAGCATGGAATACTATGCGTTCGGTGTTTTTGTTTTTTTGGTGTTTATTGAATACATGGCATAGCCCCTGACACTTGAGTAAAGACAATTTTATTAATTATTTCTTTGCATTCTTTCACACCATAGAATATTTGTACTAACCTGATTCTTTTAGTAGTAGTCCACCCAATGTTCTTCTGTACTAACCTGATTCTTTTAGCAGTAGGCCACCCATTGTTCTTCGGTTCTAATCAGATTCTTTTAGCAGTAGTCCACCTATTGTTCTTCTGTTCTAACCTGATTCTTTTAGCAATAGTCCACCCATTATTCTTCTGTACTAACCTGATTCTTTCAGTAGTAGTCCACCCATTCTTCTTCTGTACTAACCTGATTCTTTTAGCAGTAGTCCACATATTGTTCTTCTGTTCTAACCTAATTCTTTTAGCAGTAGTCCAACCATTATTCTTCTGTACTAACCTGATTCTTTCAGTAGTAGTCCACCCATTATTCTTCTGTACTAACCTGATTCTTTCAGTAGTAGTCCACCCATTCTTCTTCTGTACTAACCTGATTCTTTTAGCAGTAGTCCACCTATTGTTCTTCTGTTCTAACCTGATTCTTTTAGCAGTAGTCCACCCATTATTCTTCTGTACTAACCTGATTCTTTCAGTAGTAGTCCTCCCATTGTTCTTCTGTACTAACCTGATTCTTTCAGTAGTAGTCCTCCCATTGTTCTTCTGTACTAACCTGATTCTTTTAGTAGTAGTCCACCCATTGTTCTTCTGTACTAACCTGATTCTTTTAGCAGTAGTCCACCCATTGTTCTTCAGTACTAACCTTATTCTTTTAGCAGTAGTCCACCCATTGTTCTTCTGTACTAACCTGGTTCTTTTAGTAGTAGTCCACCCATTCCTCTGTTCTAACCTGGTTTTTTAGTAGTAGTACACCCATTGTTCTTCTGTCCTTTGCCATTTTTTTTCTGGATGTTTCAAATGTGATGTTTGGAACAGCTGGAAAGGCCTTCAGCACTGCCCTTGCCATCTAAACCAACACAAATATTAAAAACATGTGTTCAACTCTTCCGCTTTTGTAGTATATGGCTAGAAAAAAACACGTTATGTAAAATAGTTTTAAAATATTTTTTGTGCAACACCTTTATATTTATTGCTTGTTATATGGTAATATTTAAGTCATTTGCTTTTTATTTGTTTCTTTAATAGTGACACAATCAACCCGATGATTGATGATACAGGGGACACCAACCAAAATCTCACCTAGGGCACCACATTGGTCAGGGCCGGCTCTGATCACGGGCCTCCGAGAGCTGTCACCCCCGACGGCGGGAACCGCCGTGAACAGCTCTAGCACACCCTCCCTGGGAAGACAGGGGAAAAAACATTAAACACGGGCACGAGTACAAACACGCACACTGGCACAGTAAACACAAAGGGCACAAACGGGAACAGTGGGTTCGGGAGACACATTGGGACAGACAAAAACACAGGAACACAGACATTCATCCCCGGAGCCAGGCCTCCCGCCTTGGGCGAAGCCTGTAGCGGCGAGAAAGCCCCGGGGGCTGGAGACGCTGCAGACGGCGGTACTCCTCCCGCCTGTTCCGCCCGCTCACCGCTAGGTGCCGCCCCACCGGCGGACGCGTGAGGTGCAGCGCGACTTGTCGAGCGCTTGGGGGCAGCACCACCGGCGGACGCGTGAGGTGCAGCGCGACTTATGTCCCGCTTGGAGGCAGCGCGACCGGCGGGTCTCGCGGCCACCTTCTTCCCAGGTCCGCGGCTCCCTCCTCCGGGAGTGCCATAGGGGCCTGCCGCCCTATAAGCTTGCCGGCGCTCCACCCCCCTCTCAGGGAACCCCCCGGTGGAAGCCCCTCCTTCGCCAGGCCAGCCTCCTCTGGATCTGGTATCGGAGGTGGTGTCCATCGCCGGCTCTTCCTCCTCGGCCACGCTCCAGTTCATGGACCGAGTGGGTGTCTCGCACCGAGAGTGCTCCATGGGCTCCTCCTCCTCGGAGTCCCCACTCTCTGACGCGGACGGACTGTCCGATCCGCTACCACCCCCCTTTATACACGGTCGGGACCGAACATACTGATGGAGGGCTTTCCCCCTCACTCTCCTCGCCCTGCTCGTTGTCTCCCGACGGGGCTGAGCATACCGACGGAGCGGGGCTGACGTCTCCCTCGTCTTCTCCATAACATTCAGAGGGGGCTGAGTATAACGACGGAGGGGGGCTGACTACCTCCTTCTCCTCTTCATCGGGGTGCTCGGTAGTCTCCGACCACTCCGACGGCGGGGGGCTGATGTCTTCCCTCTCCTCTCCGTAATACACCGTCGGCGCTGTGTATATGGAAGGTGAGTAGCCAGCTCCATCCTCCTTCTCCTCCGAGTCCTCAGTCCCGAACTCGTCTTCTGGAGGGCGGGCACTCACCATCCCCGCGTAAACAATCAGCAGGTCCTCTGCGGTATCAGCCAGGGGGGTGGTCTCGCGCATTGTCGCGCGGAGTCCCTCTCTCCACGCCGCCTGGAAAAACACCTCGTCTCTCCTCTCCTCTGCGCTCTCCGGCACACGCACGGGAGAAGCCGCGCGCTGGGGCTTGATTTCCCCCTCCCTCCACACACAGCTGCCCACCGCAATAGGTGGCGGCTCTAGGGACGCAGGGGGGTGTTTCTCCTCCCATATGCGCACCGTGGATTGGCGGAAGTGTTCCGCCATCGCCGCGTCCTCCGACTCTTGAGCTGCGCAGAGCATATACGCGCAGAGGGGATCCTGCTTCATCTCCCGCTCGGTGACGGGGGCTTCGCGGCATCGGACTGGGGAAGAGCCGTGATGGTGCCAGCTTCTTCTCTTCCCCTTCGGTGCATGGGTGGCGTATCCTGGCATTCTTTTGCGGCTCGTATTTCTGTAACGTCCGGGTGTAGGAGGCAGGCACCAAGACGATTACGGTGAACATATAACTTTTATTACAAAATAGATGTATAAGCTCCGGATGGAGCACAGGTGTAACAAAACGTGTAACAAACGAACACGCTCACAAACAACCCACACCCACGGAAGTACAAACATGGACATAACCGCACGCAGACGACGATATGACACGCCCACAGGGAAGGGTCCGGAGCTGTTCCGTGACAGTTTCATTTGTTGTACTCTTTGTTGAAATAAACTAAAATTTGAATCACAAAAAAAAAAATAGTATATTACAAATCTTCACCAAAATATTTCCCAAATGTTAAGTTCTTTGCCATGTAATTTTTTTTTTTTTACATTTTTTACATTATTGTACATGCAATATTCTGTATTTGAAGGTGGTCTGCTGATGTGTGGGGTTTACTAGAAGCAGTGCGGGTTGTGTAGTCTAACAGCAGCGGAAAGGATGAAGAGAACTATGCAGTGAAGAAACTATTCACTGTAGCAGCTGTCCAGTGCTGTCTAAGTATATTGCCATCTCTTGCACTGGGTCCAAGAGGTTTATCAGGACAGACCAGGCCCTCTTAATGAGTTGGTCATTCTGCTTCCTGTTTGCAGTCAAGATGCTGCTGCCCCATTATCATTCCATTGCTTAGTAAACCTTGATGTTTTATCATTTATTCAGCAGGTTGCTGCTGAACAATGAATGGGAATTAGTTCAAATAAGAAAACGTCTTCCTAGAATTGATTTAAACAATAAAACAGGGGCATAGGAAAGCCATTTGCCCCAAATTCCACACACATGCCTAACATCGTATTGCATCTTCCAGAAGGTCAGGCAGTCAAGGTGTCATATTCTGCCCTGCTTCATTCTTGTCTTTCTGTCTGTTTTCATTGTCCTGTCAGTGCCATGTCCTCCCTGCCATTTCCACTTACCCTGTACATTCTTACTTTCACCCAAATTTGCACTCCATCAATCCCTCAACCCTTGCTGCCACTATTGTGTCCTCCCTTGCTCATCAGAATTGTCTGTCAGTATATGGTGTTTATGGTCAAAAGCCGATCTGTACAGTGAACACTTAGAACCTCAAGCTTGGCTCGACTAGAAACGCCATGTTTAAAGTCTCATGAAAGACAAAGTTCCAGACTATTCTTCGTCCTGGCTCCAAGATGGTGGAACGAACTTCCATTAACTGCTAGGACTGCAGAGTCTATTGCTATCTTCAAACATAGACTGAAGACCCACCTGTTTGTTGAGTTCTTACCAGAGCACTAACTCGGCTGATGCCACTTGCCGTTGTTCCTAAATTGTATGTCTGTCTATGGTTATTTGTGCTTCTTGGCAAACATCTAACTTGCAAAACACTAGGTATTGACATTGACTCCTGTAGTTTAGTAGTAGTCTGACTCAATGGTACCTTGAATTCTGGCCTATCTGTACTATTACCTAGGATGAATTCTGTGATCAGATGCAAAGCACTTTTGTAAGTCCCTCTGGATAAGAGTGTCTGCTAAATGCCGTAATTGTAAATTGAATGTAAATGTGTTTACATTTCTGCCATGTGTTCCTAGTATCACCACCCCTCACATGCTCATGGTTGTCTCCCTCTTGTTAGCCCCAGCTGTTTGTCATTTGTGCTTGTATATATCCCTGGTTGTCTGCCTTATCTTTGCTTGGTTTTGTTTTTTTTTATTATTATTATTTTATTGTTTTGCCAATAAGTCAGTATTTCTACTTTAATTTTGTCTTTGTTCTCTTGGTTTGTTTGTTTCTTGCACTTGCATCCTGCCTCCTCAGATCACCTGATGTGATAGAAGGTAACTCAGGATAACATATTTTCTGAACAGGTGGGCAATGTTGTCATTAAATGAGATACATTTATTGTGATAATTATAGACAGGCTACTTAGGTACACAGACGAGTACTGAATGTTTAACCGTGAATATAAAAGGAAGAGTAATTATAGTAAGAACATTACATAACAGTACAGAAAATAAACCCCAAACCAAATAATAATAATAATAATAATAATAATAATTAGGTAGACAAATAAAGAGTTCATATGAAGGAAAGTCTGGAATACACTAAGGGATGTTATTGGTTCAGTAAATTGTTTAAAACATGTTTAAATATTAAAAATATTTCACATAATTTTACCTATGAATTGTATTGCATAATTATTTCTTTTAGATATCATAAATACTTCACATTCGTGAACTCTTCAAGAGCAGCAAACAGAACACATGGAGAATATAAAATTGGAGGATCTATAGGGGGAGATAAATGTGGTGTAGAACAGATTCTTGTGGTGTACAATTATTCAGTGTAAATCTACAGTAAATGTAATCAAAATATGATAAATAACTTTTATTTTGAAATGACACATCAGATCTTTTTGATCTTACCTGAGTGACACGTTTAGGTGGTAAATTGTCATTCTGAAGTGAAATGATTCTGTGCAATCAGAAGGATTCCTTTTAATGACACTGTAAATGCAGAGTAAAATTGATCAAAATTATAATTTGGAGGGCCTTTATTTTGAAATGGCACATCAGATCTTCTTGATCTTGACTGGGTGACACCTTTAGGTGGTATTCTACCATTTTGTAGTGAAATTATTCTGTGCAATCAGAAGGATTCCTTTTAATGACACTGTAAATATAGAGTAAAATTGATAAAAATCTGGTCATTTGAGGGACCTTTATTTTGAAATGACACATCAGATCTTCTTGATCTTGACTGAGTGACACCTTTAGGTGGTATTCCACCATTCTGAAGTGAAATTATTCTGTGCAGTCAGGGGGATTCCTTTTAATAACACTGTAAATATAGAGTAAAAGTAACATAAATGTAATAGTTTAAATTTACTTTCAAGGTTTTTATTTTCAAAGCCATATTTGTCATCATAAATGAAATACAGTTTTATTCATGATTTATTAATTCTGAATTAACTGATTCACTTGTTTATTTATTGGGTTTCTTTTACTCATTCTGTACACCATTTACATTTAAATAAATAAATTTCATAAATGTAAAATCACAGGCCGCATCACCCATTACCGTAATCTACAACTTCGCAAATATTCCGGGGGCTGGCTTGACCAAGATTTTTTAAGTGGAGGCTGGCTTGACCGCAATCCGATTTCAATTAACAGCTGTTCTGTCGAATTTTCCTACCCGTCGAGCGTTCCTACCTAGGCTTACTGTGCATGCGCAAGTCACTATTTCGTCATGATTTTGGTGGCTGGTTACTCCACCCATCGATTTTTCCTGCCTCATCATTCTCACACAGGCTAAAAACATGTTCATAAAAAGATGGAAACAATCCAATTTGCTTGTATTAATATTAATAATACACGAATACACAAAATAAAACTTTTAATTTATTTTTTAAAATTTAGATTATCCTACATTTTAAACGCTGATTCGCACTACATTATGACGTAAACAAACTCTACAGAGATACATCTACAAATATGCAATGCCCTCGGACACGTTAGGAAATATTCGACAGACACCTCTATCAATATGCGCTACGGTAGGACATTTCGACAAGGTAGGACAAATCGACTGAAAACTGCCACTGCTATAAAGTAACGTTTATGGTCACTCATTGGTATTTAGCTGCTCAGCTCTTAGTTTATGTTCAATGATATGTGTATTTGTTTGCTCTTTGTGCTACACACAGTTTGACAGTATGTAAATGTGAATGTGTATCTATACTACTGGGAATATATCTTAACTCCAGTTGGGCTGAGTATCATGGGAATCAATCAGTACAGGAAAAAACTGAATGATCTAGCGATCCTCATGCACTGTAGCAGGGTTGCCAACTCTCATGTATTGAGCGTGAGACACACGCATTTGACTGTCTTCACATGCTCTCACGCCATACAAAAAAAATCTAGTTTATTTACCTCTGATCCATATCTATGATTCAATGAGTTACTAGTTTGCTCTGGCGCCAACCACCGGCGATCGATAGATCGCGATATAATACTTGAAAACTATTGCTCACATGAAATACCACACAAACACACACAAAGCTGATCTCAGCATGTGCTTTAGCTTTTTGATCTGACTCAATTTCCCAATACACATTATTTTGATCCTTTTGGGCCTTTAGTGCCTCAGTTGAATTTAATGTTTTTTGACATTGATTTATTTATGCATTTTTTCCACTCAAACAGCTTCTATTCACTTTTGGGTCTAAAGGACCTATTGGGCTTCTTTTTGCCTATTGAGGCCTATTCATGTGTGAACCCGCCAATTGCCGCCAATTTGTGTCCATTTAACGCTCGCCACCCCCCCCCCCCCCCAAATTTAGAGAAGCCTCTCGCTGCAGCCTGCAGGAAGGCGGAGTTGGACATCCAATCCCGTCCACATCCAACTCCACCCTCTTCTCAAGTCCGAAGCCACGCCCATGTTACGTTCGAAACTCGGACTGTTTTTGCTCCCAGTAAACAGAACTTCCAGAACTTCCAGATTTTAATAAGTTTAACAGATGCCAAGAAAAACACTCACATGTTATTGACCAAAATGTATGTCTTTATTATCCCACATGAATAATTTAAGTCTTAGTACAATCTTTTTAGATTTTTCTTGAATAGTTTAATTGTCAGTTCTGAATATGTAGCTACAGGACATACAAATGATTTAAATTACATTACTCTCTTACCCAAAGGTACAGCAATAAAATAAATATTAATGCAGCAGCAGTGGTTGTAAAGTTCCTTTACAACTTTACTAAAACAAGGCACAGGGAAAGGCACATGATAAGACACTGAGCCGTCGTCAGTGTCCCTGGGGTGCGTGGTGGCAACATCATAATGTGCTTAGCCGTTAGTCAGAATAGTGTTCATCGTCCCATTCTTGGTCTCTACAACACTGCCATATCACTAGAGTTGCTCAGGTGTGTCGCCATTTGCAAAAGTGGGCTGGGCTGCTTGAGTACACTAAACACCAACATTACTATTACACCCAGTGCTTAATTTGTAAATCAAACGATGCCGGTATAACTAGCTTTATATATATAACTAGCTTTATAGGGGAGACACGGAAAGGCATCGCTAAAAAGGAGAGCTCTTATGTGATTTAGGAATGTGGATCTTGTGTTTAAAATGTCTTTTATAGAATTATTTGTTCAATTAATTGGTTCAACGCAGACAGATTTCTTCATAACTTATAATTAGTAGGCTTGAAAGTTACCGGATCGAGGCAGACAGTTCCCGGAACGCACCCTTCAAAATGAAAGAGTTCCCGGATCCTGTTCCTGCAGGATCCGGCTCAAATTAAGCCCTCATTACACCCCTTCTCTATTACCAAAATTACCAACATACCCCTTCTCTATCACCAACATTATCAGTAAACAGTAAACATTACCATTTTAATTGTGTACTTATAGTAGCAGAGTTGCCAACTCTCAAGCATTGAGTGTGAGACACACGCTTTTGACCGTCTTCACACGCTCTCACGCCACATATCCGATTTCTCACGCGGGAAAAAATCTAGTTTATTTACCTCAGATCCACATATATGATTCAATGAGTTACTAGTTTGCTCTGACGCCAACCACCGGCGATCGATCGATCGCGATATAATACTTAATTTGTGTCCATTTTACATCCCCCCGTCAACATTTTACGTTCGCCACCCAATAAATAAAAATAATGAATAACATACGTGGAACGATACACAAAGTAAACGAGGTATGTGTAAATTAAGTGCAACGAACACTCTCTTGAACACTTGTGAGTTATTATGCATATTTTCAAGTGCCACAGTTCTTCTCGAATGGAGAAGTAGTGGGTTGGCGCACGACAGCGCATTAGAGGGTGGAGTTGGATGTGGGCGGGGTTGGATGTCCAACTCCGCCTTCCTGCAGGCTGCAGCGAGACATACTTGCAAATTTACGTACGCCACCCCCCACCCCCCACCCCCCACCCCCACCCAAACCACCCCCCCCCACACCCAATGCAAACTTCTGGATGTTATGTCGTGATTTTTATAATACATTTTGGAAACGACCACATCGCAGTTGTTTGCATCGAAAGACAAAGTTTCTCTTTAGTGTCTCTTTATGTGCGCGTGCATCGTTTTCGTGCCCTTGTACGTGGCAAATACGCAAAGCAAATTCATCAGTTCATCAAAGGCATGACACAGGGCCACCGTACTTGCGCCTTCTTTTTCACTTTCATTTTTATGCAATGGCGTCTTGTAATAATTTCCGGGCAGGTTTTATTATTCTTATCCTTCTTAGGAGAGTCCTCGGGGGTAAGTAATCTGCATGTTAACTCAAGTAAAGTTAAAGACGTATTGCGGTTTCGTTATGCTCTCAAAGGGCAAACAGTTTTAACGGTGTATATTTGCATAACTGTATGATGTGAGATTTAAGCAAAATAGTTTGTTTGTTTTTTGTTTGTTTTGTGGTTAGAAAGGGGGCAACAAATAATAAAGTTTTTCATTTGTATTTATGTACTAGAATATGCATAGATTTATGGTTATTTTAGGCTTTTTAGCATTTTAGGAGACAACTCTAGCGTTGGGAGGCGCAGACAGAATGCCAATACGAGAGCGTTATAAACTAATATAATTTAGACATTATTTTTATTTAGACAATAGCGAAAAACGCCATGACGCTCAAAACGACGAAGTGCAACACAGACGCACGCTTACATACACAGACGATAACAAGACACAAGAGCAACACATAACGCAACAAGACAAGTGAAACACGGACTAGCATACAGGCCAACAAACACACAGAGACTAGCGTACACGCTTACTCACTCACGTGACACGACAAACTGACATACTATGACTAGATTAGCTTGTCCAAGTCAGTAGTACATGGAGTCCTTGGATCAGTTATAATTCCACTGTCATTTTCAGTGTTAATGCTATGCACAACATGAATACTGGGCTTTGCAAATAAACAGGCTATGATTCATTACAACCTGTCATTTTTCAGATCTTGAGGATGGGGAACAACAATACTGTGCCATTTGGATGGGATCTGAAGGCTACGCCCTGCCGAAATTCACTGAGATGCTTGTACAGAACGATGTCACCATCTATTACCATGACAGCAGCTTGCCGACCAAAATGCCCAAACCTGACTGGCTTAACAGCAGTGAAGGTGAAGAACTATGGAGCTTCATCCAGCTGAAGTCAGACTACAACAGACACATTCTCACCTCAGCTTTAGAGTCAGCTGTTCAGCAGTTTAACCACACAGGTACAGAACAGTTTTGGTGTCTAAACAACATGTATTACTTGATATGAACTTGTAGATTAGATGCACATATTGTATTTGTATATATTGTAGCCTACACTCACCTGCCACTTTATTAGGTACATCTTGCTAGTACCGAGTTGGACCCCCTTTTGTCTTCAGAACTGCTTTAATCCTGGCATAAATTCAACAAGGTACTGGAAACATTCCTCAGAGAGTCTGGTCCATATTGTCTGGTCCAGCATCACACAGTTGCTGCAGATTTGTCAGCTGCACATCCATGATGCGAATCTCCCGTTCCACCACATCCCAAAGGTGCACTATTGGATTGAGATCTGATGACTGTGGAGGCCATTTGAGTACAGTGAACTCATTGTCGTGTTCAAGAAACCAGTCTGAGATGATTCACGCTTTATGACATGAGGCGTTATGCTGCTGGAAGTAGCCATCAGAGGATGAGTACACTGTAGTCATAAAGGGATGGACATGGTCAGCAACAATACTCTGGTAGGCTGTGGCATTGACACAATGCTTAATTGGTACTAATGGGCCCAAAGTGTGCCAGGAATATATCCCCCACACCATTACACCACCACCACCAGCCTGATCTGTTGATACAAGGCAAGATGGATCCATGCTTTCATGTTGTTGATGCCAAATTCTGAATCTACCATCCGAATGTCACAGCAGAAATCGATATTCCAATCTTCTCTTGTCCAATTTTGGTGAGCCTGTGTAATTTGTAGACTCCGTTTCCTGTTCTTAGCTGACAGTCATGGCACCCGGTGTGGTTTTCTGCTGCTGTAGCCCATCTGCATCAAGGTTCGACATGTGCATTCAGAGATGTTTTTCTGCATGGCTCGGTTGTAATAACTGGTTATTTGAGTTAATGTTGCCGTTCTATCAGCCCGAACAAGTTTGGCCATTCTCCTCTAACCTATGGATAAACAAGGCATTTGCACCCACGGAACTGCCGCTCACTGGATATTTTCTCTTTTTCGGACCATTCTCTGCAAACCCTGGAGATGGTTGTATGTGAAAATCCCAGTAGATCAGCAGTTTCTGAAATACTCAAATCACCTTTCTTCCCCATTCTGATGCTCGGTTTGAACTGCAGCAGATGGTCTTAGCCATGTCTACATGCCTAAATGCATTGAGTTGCTCCCATGTGATTGACTGATTCGACATTTGCATTAATGAGCAGTTGGACAGGTGTACCTAATAAAGTTGCAAGAGAGTGTATATTGGAATGTTGGATAGCTTAATATGAATAAATAGTCTATAATGTTTATATACTCTGGCATCAACAAATTTTGCATTAACAAATCCTTAGCTGCATTAATGTCATTAGACTGTTCATAACATTTTAAATAAGGATTAGAAATTATGTATTTTAATTATTTAATATGGTTTGTAAACTTCATTCCAGGTTCTTCATCAAATATGAATGTATACCAGAGCTACGGCTGCTGCTGGCTTTATCCAGATGGGACTTACAAGGCATCGTTGACACATGCTTTTAATGGGATGGATTTTCTAAGTTTTGACCTCGACCGTAAGGCGTTCACAGCCACTGTTAGTCAAGCACTTGTCTTCATGAATATGAGGAACAAAGATACCACCAACCTAGATGTCGTAACAACTTACTACAAGAAGACATGTTTAAAGCGCATCAAAATGTTCAAGCATTCCCCGCAAGTCATGCTCAAAAAAGGTCAGATATATGTCAACTAAGATGCTTTTTGGCCCTCTGAGCAATCATCTTGGTTAAATATCATTTGTGATGCATTAAATCCAGTGTTACTTGTTCATACATGTACCGTGTTACTCCACATGGTTCCATTTGAGCACTAAAGAGCCTTATTGTTGTGGGAGGAAGGAAGTAGCAGGAGGTGTTGGAGGTAGCAGCACATCTTTAACATCCATGACCCAGAAACAAACGAGAAAACAAAAGTAAAGAGATACTATATCACTCTCACAGCACAAAGAGCATAATAGTCCAACAAACTCAAAGCGAGCATTAGTCGGTACACACAGAGTTTCTGGTGGCACAGTGATGATCTTCAAGGCTTCGAGGTAGACACAGCACTGGATCTCTGGACCTGTGGGTCTATGTAGTGAGTGAAAGAGGGCAGGGAATAGAGAACAGGTGCATGTGCAGAGATGAGAGGGTGTGATAGGAGGCAGGGAACTGGGAACGAGAGAGTGGCCTGGTGTGGGTGGGCAGCCTGGGCATTAATTAAAGTGAAGACAGTTGTATTAAATGAATTAAATGTGTATGTTAGGCACTGTAATATTAGAACATATTATTTCATTCTTAAAATTTGTGTTGTGAAATAAAAGCGGCAGGAGGCAGGGGTGGCAACGGGATGTCCATATCACCAACCAGGAAACAACAAAAGGAAGTGCTAGCATAATAGCTATTTGCAGCGCTACTCAGTATTTCACTCAAAGCATAAACAAAAAGTCCAAAGGCTCAAGGGAATCCAAGTTCAGTCTCTCCTGAGGACTGGGCCCGGGTCACCATGACAATGTGAACTGATTTATATGTCAATAATCTGTAATGAAAGTTGATACCTTAATACCAGGGAGATCTGAAAAAGGCAAGTAACCAGAATGCATAATTGACAAAGACAGGGCTTAAGTAGGAAGACTAAACAAGAATTTACAAAGAACAGGTGAATACAATAACAGGGCAGAGAACAGAAACAGGAACCTATCCCAAAACAAAATGAAAACAAAGGAACACATGACAGGTAGCCAAGGGAAACACGACGCTAATGGAGGAGAACTGTGACATAACAAAACCAGATCAATAGATGCCAACAATGAAAACACTAAAAATGAAAACAAAAATTCTCATATGGAATCAATTATCCGGCAGGTTTGCTAAGAATGCATCGCTGGTATCCATAGAGGCAGGTCTCAAATTCTATTGTTCTGTTTGCAGTTCCAGCAGTCAGGATCAGTGAGAAGCAGAGAGGTAACTTCACTGTAGTCACATGCCATGTGACGGGGTTCTACCCCCGAGCAGTGCAGGTAGACTGGCTTGGCCCAGACCAACAGCCAGGGCAAGGACATGATGTCCTGCCCAATGATGACAACACATATCAGACCAGAAGGACTCTGAGGGTTGCGAAGGATAATGTAGGCAAACACAACTACAGCTGTGTAGTGCTTCATAGCAGCATACCAGGAAATATCACCATGGTCTGGGGTAGGTTGACATCAGACTAATCTGTTATTTCGAATAGAATCAATAATGCTTCATTTTACTTTAGCTCAGGAGAATGACTAGGCACATGTGTTTTGCCTAGTTTTAAAATGATATATCTTAGTGATCATCCATTTTATGTATGTTTCATTAACTTTGTGCAGTTTGGAAGGATGATTCAGATGTGTTTTATTGTGTGGTTGGGCCCACACGCAGCAGATTTGCTCTTTGGGCTGCTCTTGCCTTAGTTGTATTGATGACTTGTGGGATTGCACTGGTGGCACGGATACAGAGGTAGGTAAACCAACTGGATTATGAATTTGCATGTAGCTTTTGCAGTTTTAGGTTGTAATTATCACTTATATTTCTTTGGTTAATACAAGGGATCATCCATAGGTTTGACATTTGGTTATTGGTGATTTTAGCATTTTACTGCATATCAACATGCTGTCAATTTTCTTTGTCTATTTTTTCACTGTTCCTTATAGATGCTGGAAGATGAACTGAATATCTTCTGGGAATTCAGCTGGAGACATTATTACTTTGTCAGCACTATTATCCTCAGGGCTTTTCTATTCTTTAGTTCAATTCAACTTTGTCATCATACACACAGGTGTACAGTACGGTGTGGTGGAGGAAAGGGTCAGCCCTCCTCCTTCCATTTACTCGGCCCCTACCGAGTATTACGGTGAGGAGAAGGAAGACGTCAGTCCCCCTCTGTCCGTTTGCACACCGCCCTCTGAGCACAACAGCGAGAGCGAGGAAGAGGACAGCACCTCTGGGTACTCGGAGTGGACGTTCCTCGTGCCCCCTCGGAGGGGAGCAGTATGGACTGTTCACGCTGCCCGACCACCGAGGAACCGATGTTTCCTGAATGGTGACCGAAGCGCGCCGAAGGAAGCAACGGGGTGCACGTTCTTCGGGGGCATCGAACAGCGCAGTGTGCTGGGAGATCAGTGCTGAAGACCGGAGGGACTCCGCTGCCTGTCTCGCCAGCAACCCCAGGAGGGGTCGCGCCACTGCTAGCGCTCTGGCAGGCAGCCAGAACGATTTCTCCTAGAACCCCCATACTCAAATAGCGGCCCGCGGGCTATCTATTTCTGGCCCGCGAGCTGTTTTGAAAAGTGTTTTTTTTTAGGAATCTTTTTTTTCAATCGCGCTATCCGCTCTTATTATGAAATCGTGCACCGCGATCTCAAGACGATGCCGGGGATTGACTTTATGGCAACAACAAACAGGTAGCAGACGCTCAAATGCATTCTGAAGATCTGATGTGTCATTTCAAAATAAAGGTCCCTCAAATTACTAAAATATGGAGTATTAATTAAAAAAAATTAGTTCACTACAGACCTTTCGATATGTCTGTGAAGTTGCTGCACATAAAACACTTCGATTCCTGTTTTCAGAAGCTAGACAGAAATTATGGTCAGCTTTATCTAATCCACTTGCATTCAATGTCCAAAATGTCAAACTGCTTAGTTCTTCCATCAAAGTATCGCTAGAATTGTTCAAGAATGTCCTGTAGATTTTCTGGAACTTGTCATCAAATTGCGATTATCTTGTTGCAATACTTTTTTCATCTGTTCACTTAGAGAGCTGTCCTATACACCTGCAGCTAGTCAAGAAATCTGCTGCCAGGGTTGTGACTACAAATATTTATAAGAACTATACATAAATTTTCAAAACTATATTTGGGACAAGGTTGACTGTCTATGCGCAACACAAACAGCAATTCCATATTCCTGTCCTGGCATTTCTCAGCTCTTCATTGTTCATTCACTGGTATTGTTCATGGAACTTGACAAATGTTAAAGATTATTTTCGGGAGGACATTAACTAAATCGCTTATCTTAGTATTTTTAAACTTTGTTATAATCAGACCCTCCAGAAATTCGCGACGTTGCGATTTGCAACTTCAACGCAAATTCAAGCAAACCCCGCGAATTCAGGGCGGTGTTGCAATTTCAGCCAATCACCGCAACTTTCCCACAAATTTGACCAATCACTGATGTTGTCTTGACGTGACGTCGACAAACTCCCGCCTTACTTTCGTATATATACGTTCAAGAGGAGCAGAATGAAAGCAGCATGAGCGACGAAAATAACGGCAAAAAGATCGGGAAAAGCAGTATCCTGGTACACTACATGAAAGCGGGGATAAACTTTTTTTTGTTTGTTTTCAGTGTTTTATTGTTTCACAACGATGGGTTCATACATGTATTTCCAACAGTTTAATATTTCTAGCACCAGCCTATCCACTCCAAGTGATTTTTCATAGTCTTAAGAGACGGAAAGTCCATTTCTGCCACCAAGCTGTTGCACTTCGAGGGATCATTTCAAGAAAGTGAGAGGGATCATTGTGCATTCTCTGTCCCAAGACCTGTGTTTCAGGGGACGGGGCATACAAAATCTTGAGAGGGATTATTCCTGCCCAAACTATTTTATACCACACAGAGTAAGAAAAATAAAATCAGAAGTGTTAAAACCAGGGGTTTTATAAGAAGCATAATACCCATAAATAAATAAATCAGGGTTGCCAACTCTCACGCATTGAGCATGAGACACACGCATTTGACAGTCTTCACATGCTCACACGCCACACATCCGATTTCTCATGCCGAGAAAAATTTATTTATTTATCTCTGATCCATATCTATGAGTTACTAGTTCGCTCTGGCGCCAACCACTGGTTATCGATCTCGATAATAATACTTAATTTGTGTCCATTTTACAGGCCTCCCGGTAACAACTTACGTTCGCTAAAATAGTGCAAACAGCGCCCATTGAACACAAACATTAAGTGAGGCGAGACTCAAACAAAGACAAGCACGGGACACTGCGCGAACGCACATTAAATAGACAAACCACGTAAGCCCCGAGTGATGACGAGACGAGCCACAGGTGAGACTGATGAACACGCTCAGACACAACCACACCCACGACATAAACGCACGCCCGAAGGGGAGGGGTCAGGGGCTGTACCGTGACAGCACAGTTATTGTCTAAGTCAAAGACTAAACAAAAAAAAAAAAACTTTTACAACAGCATGTATTAATTATAATATACAACGTTGGGCAAAACTACTAGAGTGTACATTAGCTGAACATCATGTTAAATTAGCATTGAACTGAAACTTTTAGTGTAAGAGTTTTAAGAGTTTAGTTAAAATTAGTTAACAACCAGTCCATTAAGCAGTGTATTTTGTGATGTGACAATAACATTATGGGTGAGTTGTGTTAAATGTTGTGCTGGTATTATTTAAACGCCCTGCAGATTACATGCATGTAACGACGGTGGGTAGGAACAAACACACCGCGTTAGAGAGAGCAAGGTAGAGGTGGAACCAAGTGCCACTAAAAACCAACAGAACTAAAAGGAGCGCCTATATAAACGCGGACTGCTCAACGCGTAAAAAGAAATAAAGCAAACAAAGGACGCCAGGGGAAGTAGCTGGCTACTAGCAATAAAAGCTGCTAAAACAAAAACCCTTCCCACACAAACAGCAATGGGATAGGAAGGTAAACAGGTTGAGGAAAACTTGAGGGAGGTCAGTAAGCGACGCAGGAGAGAACTCGAAAAAAGACAGGAGAGGTAGGTGACGGGACACCTACAGAGGCAAACGTAGCAACAGAGAAAGCAGTGAGAGGCTGAGAACATAACAGCATAACCACAACGAATCAGCAATGATCCGTCTCCACTGGCTTCCTTAAGAAGCCATGGCAACAGGTGAGACAGATCATTGCTGATTGCATTGCTGAAGTCTAGGACTGGTTCGGGTGCCCCTTGTGGATGTAGATGGCACGGCATCCGAGCCAGCCCTGACAGAGCCCCCCCCTCTAGGCCCGAGACCCCGCGGGCCCAGAGCGACAGCCCTGTCTCGACGGAAGTTGCGAATAAGAGAGCGGTCAACAACCCGAGAGGCGGGGACACAGGACCATTCCTCGGGCCCATAACCTGCCCAGTCAACGAGGTACTGGTCCCGACCACGAACACGGCGGTGATCCAACAACCGAGAAACGGTGTACACCGGACCGCCGTCAACCATGCGGGGAGGCGGCGGGGCCGGAGCACGGGGCATGTGACACAAAACCGGGCGGAGACGCGAGACATGGAACACCGGATGGACTCTCATGGAAGGAGGGAGCAGCAGCCAGTAAGAGACGGGATTGATCCGCCTGTCCACCATGAAGGGACCCAAGAACCGAGGGGCCAGCTTCTTGGTTCCACCACGGACCGGCAGATCCTTGGCGGAAAGCCAGACCCGCTGCCCGGGGCGGAAAGACAAAGCCGGAAGACGGTGCTTGTCAGCGTTGCGACAGTAACCGGCTGAGGCAGACAGAAGGGCCCTACGGGCCTTACTCCACGCCAACTGGCACCGCCGCACCAAGGCACGAGCACCCGGAACCGCCACCTCGTCCTCCTGGTCAGCAAACATAGGAGGGGCATAGCCATAGAGACACTCAAAAAGTGACATCCCGAGGGCAGAGTGCCATAGGGTGTTGTGGGCGTATTCAGCCCAGAGAAGCTGGTCAGACCAGGAGGAGGGGTTGGAGGACGCCAGGCACCTGAGAGTCTGCTCCAGGTCCTGATTGGTCCTCTCGGTCTGACCGTTGGTTTGAGGATGGAAACCAGAGGACAGACTGGCCTTGGCGTTAAGCAGAGCCAGAAAAGCCCCCCAAAACCGGCTGGTGAATTGCGGCCCTCGATCGGAAACCACGTCGACGGGGAACCCAAAATGCCTGACAATGTGGTGCAGGAAGAGCGAGGCGGTCTCTTTGGCTGACGGGAGCTTGGGGAGGGCTATGAACCTAGCTACCTTGGAAAACCTGTCCACGATAACTAATATGGTTGTGTTGCCACTTGAGGGTGGTAACCCCGTAACGAAGTCCAAAGAGGCGTGAGTCCAGGGCCTGGATGGAATAGGCAGGGGGCGAAGAAGACCCGAGGGCTTAGAGTGGGGCGTTTTGTTTTGAACGCACGTGACACAGGTCAAAACGAATTTGCTAACGTCCTTATCAATCCCCGGCCACCAAAACCGTCTACGGATAAGTTCCGCCGTACGACGGGACCCTGGATGCGCAGCAAAGGGTGAGTTGTGACCCCATTCCATGACCTTCTTTCGCAGGGTAGGGTGGACAAAGAGACCACCCAGGGTCGGCCGCTAACGCCCGTTTAACGGTGGTCTCGACCTCCCATTGAATGGGCGCAACAATTTTGGAGACGGGAATGACCGTACCGGGCTCGGTGGAGTCGGGGGGTGTCTCCCATTGACGAGAGAGGGCATTGGGCTTAACGTTTTTAGTCCCTGGGCGATAGGAGAGGGTGAACTCGAAGCGCCCAAAGAAAAGAGACCACCTGGCCTGACGGGGATTGAGCCTCTTGGCTTGCTGGAGCTAGGCCAAGTTCTTGTGGTCGGTCCATACAAGAAACGGGTGTTTGGCCCCCTCCAGCCGATGCCGCCATTCTTCCAGGGCTAGCTTTACGGCCAAGAGTTCCTTGTCACCCACATTGTAATTACGCTCGGCAGGAGACATACAATGTGAGTAGTAAGCACAAGGGTGGAGCTTAAGCGGCGTACCTGTTCTCTGGGACAGGACGGCCCCAACCCCGTAGTCAGACGCATCGACTTCCACCCCAAACGGTAGGTCAGGGTTTGGCATGCACAGAACAGGCGCTGAGGTAAACCGCTCCTTGAGCTTATCAAAAGACTCCTGGGCCGCAGGAGACCAAAGGGACCCGGGGTTTTCTTGGTAAGCGTAATGAGAGGACCAGCCAGCGTGCTGTAGTTCTTTATGAAGCGACGATAGAAATTAGCGAACCCCAAGAACCGTTGGACCAAGTGAAGCGATGTGGGAGTGGGCCATTCGGCGACTGCTCGGATCTTAGCAGGGTCCATGGCAAGAGCGTTTTGGGCTATTCTGTAGCCCAAAAAGGCTACTTCCTGGACGTGGAAAAGGGATTTTTCTAATTTAACGAACAGGTGATTCTCCAACAGAAGTTGGAGAACCCTCCTGACGTGTTTGACGTGCTCAGCCCGAGAACTGCTATAAATGAGGATGTCGTCAAGATATACGAAGGCGTACCGGTCGAGAGCCTCACGCAACACCTCGTTAATAAGCCTCTGGAAGACAGCCGGAGCGTTCATCAAACCAAACGGCATCACAAGGTACTCGTAGTGACCCGATGGTGTGATGAAGGCTGTCTTCCACTCATCCCACTATCTGACCCTCACTAGGTTGTAGGCACTCCAAAGGTCTAGTTTAGTGAAGATGGTGGCTTGTTGGAGTGCCTCAAAGGCCGTTGACATAAGCAGCAGGGGGTGACGCTCCTTGACCGTGATCTTATTGAGACTCCTGTAATCGATGCACGGTCTCAACCCACCATCTTTCTTACCGACAGGGCCGGCCCTTCCATTAGGCGATATAGGCAAATGCTAGGGGCGCCGGCTGTCCAGGGGGGCGCTCGCGTGCATGCGGTTTTTTTTTTTTTTTTTTTTTTTAAACAAATGAAAACAAGCAAAGTCCACATAATCATAATTTCATTGTTTAATAATATTAGTCAAATTAATAATTCTTATAATAACAACACACGACACCTCTCACCCGCGCGCCAACCCGCCCTCCCCCGCGCGCTCTGCTCACCTCGTTACTGTTTCTCTGTACACCACAGAGTGAGTGACATCTCCCTGTAAAGACGTCAAAAACGCAGAAGTCCTCTGGTGCCCAGGGTAGTAAAATGAGAAACGTGGAGGAGGAAAGGCAGCAAAAAACAGGTAATATAATGGTAATATGTGGTAAATTAACACTATACCATTGGCGAACCGTCTGGGACTTCAACGCCTTCTCTGAAGGTTAATTGATCTTAAAAAGGATGCTTTATCTATTATATGTAATATATGTTAATAACGCTTCACCAATAATTTGTATTTTTCCTATAAATCAGCTTTCAAATCCACTTTTCGTACTTGTGCTTAAAAAAAACCTCAGCGGTGAAATAAAAAATCAACCAATCAGAATATTTCACACCGTTCTTTCTAGGTAAAATAGAGAAAGGCCCTTTTACTTGGAGAGCTTTTATTATAGATTGGCAGTTTTATCAACCAATCATATTATTGAATTAGAATTGTGGGGGCGTGCTCCAATGGTCTCTCATTTTTATTTGAAACAAATCCAAAATGTTGCCAATCTGTAGCTGTTGTGTTTTTCTTTGAAACCAGCTCGCTTGACTCACAACTAACACTCAATCGTTATTGTGGCTTTTTCCCCTCTGTATGATCTTAGTGAAAATCGCCACTGTCATCATACTGCCCAATCCTAGTAGGTGCTATGATTAGCTTAGCTTAAAATAAATATATACTACTCCTCTGTTCATTGCAGATGCACTTTTGAAATAATAATGTTGCAGTAGGCCCTGATTTGCACTGGTGGTAGTTGTTGTTTTTAATTAATTTTTAAAATTTATTATTAATGTTCTCTGCACTACGTTATGTAAAATAGTTTTAAAATATTTTTTGTGCAACACCTTTATATTTATTGCTAGTTATATGGTAATATTTAAGTCATTTGCTTTTTATTTGTTTCTTTAATAGTGACACAATGTTACGGAACAGCTCCGGACCCTTCCCTGTGGGCGTGCCGCTATGTTGTCTGCGTGTCGTTATGTCCATGTTTGTACTTCCGTGGGTGTGGGTTGTTTGTGAGCGTGTTCGTGGTTACACCTGTGCCTTGTCTCGAGGTCACGTGGGTCTGTGTAATTCACCTATTTAATGTGCGTTAACGCGGTGTCTTGTGCTCGTCTTTGTCTAAAGTTTCGTGTCTGCGTGAGTGTGTCTGTCGTGCTGCTCGCGCTCCGCCCGGAGCTTCACATTGTGCCAATAAACGTTGTGTGTTCACCGTCAACGGCGTCGTGCCTGCCTCCTTCACCTCGCCGTCACAGAAAGACGAGCCAAAGAAATGCCGGATTACACATCTACGCGTAAGAAGGGGAAGAAGAATGTGAAACACCACCACTCTTCTTCCCCCGCACGCCACCGCGACACCCCCGTCCCAGTAGGGGTGGAGTTGCAGGAGCCTGTCAGCAAGTACATGCTGCATCAGGCTCTGACAGCCGGAGACGAGGAAGGGGCGGAAGTTTTCCGGCTGGCCGCAAGACGGGTGTGGATGGAGAGGCACCGCTCTTCACCCCCGGCGTACCCTGAGGAGGACTTGAGAGAGGACCCCTTCTTTGAAGCTGCGTGGCGAGAGGGACTCCGCACATTGAGAAGGGAGTCCTCCCCTCCGGCAAGCGGTGAAGAGGGCGAAGAGGGCCCTCTGGTGGTGTACGCGGGTATGGTAGCGGCGACCCCTCCTGAGCACGACGCAGAGAGTGAGGAATCGGGAGAGGAGGGGTCAGGCAACGAAGCCCGCTACACACCATCCGTGTGCTACGCCCCCACCGTCTGCTACGACGGGAGAGAGGAGGAAGTTAGCCCTCCGCCGTCTGAGTTCTCCGCTCCCACTGTCTGTTACGAGGGGAGAGAGAGAGACGGCAGCCCCCCGTCATCTGAGTACTCCATTCCCACCGTCTGCTATGACGAGAGAGAGAAAGACGACAGCCCCCCGTCATCTGAGTACTCCGTTCCCACCATCTGCTATGGTGGGAAAGAAGACGTCAGCCCTCCGTCGTCCGAGTGGTCGGTGCCCACCGCTCCCCACGGTGAGAAGGAAGACAGCCTCTCGGTCAGCTCCGAGGAGACCGTTAGGTCGGAGAAGGGGTGCCCAGACGGAGAGAAGGTCCCGTGTGCTCCCTCAGGTGTGAGCAAGATGAGCTGGTCGCGCTACCCCGACTCCGAGGAGCCAATGGCGGTGGACCAGGAGCTCTCCGAGGAGGAGGAAATGGAGACATCAGGGGAGGTGGAGCCGCCACCCCGAGAGGCACGAGGGGAGACTGGCTTTGCCAGCGGTCAGGAGGAGAGAGTGAGGTCGCCGACTGGGGCTCCTCGAATCGCCACCGGATCGCGGCAGAGGACAGGAGCTCCAGTGGTGCCCAGAGGAGCGGCCAAAACGCCGCCTCGTGCAGCAGCCAGCACAAGGCGACGGGGAGGACCTCCGGTGGTGCCCAGACCAGCTGCAAGACCGCCGCCTCGTAGAGCCGTCAGCGTGCGGCGACAGAGGGTTCCTCCGGTGGCGCCTGGAGGCAGGGCAAAAACGTCGCGACCACCGCAGGAGGGCGCGAGCGCGCCCGGAGCAACACCCAGCGCTGCGTGCGCTGGAGGGACTGTTCCGACCGGAGGGATCACGCCTCCCGTCTATCCCGTTGCCCCTGGGGGATATGCGCCGCTAGCTGCGAGCCTGCTAGCGGTCCCATGGCTGCCTGTACCCGTCTGTTTGTCTGTCCCGTTGTTGTTCCCTAATTTCCTTTTCCCTTTTGTGCCTTTCGTGTTCCATGTACCTGTGTGTGTGTTTGTCAGCGTGCCATTGTTTAACGTATTTTCCCCTGTCTTCCCAGGGAGGGTGTGCTAGAGCTGTCGGGGGTGACTGCTCTCGGAGGCTTGTGATCCCGGGGGCTCCGGACCTGCCCGTCGGTGTTTGTTTGGGGCACTCCCTCTACGCGGGACGCTCCGGGAGTAGCGAGCCCCTGGCGGGGGGTTCTGTTACGGAACAGCTCCGGACCCTTACCTGTGGGCGTGCCGCTATGTTGTCTGCGTGTCGTTATGTCCATGTTTGTACTTCCGTGGGTGTGGGTTCTTTGTGAGCGTGTTCGTGGTTACACCTGTGCCTTGTCTCGAGGTCACGTGGGTCTGTGTAATTCACCTATTTAATGTGCGTTAACGCGGTGTCTTGTGCTCGTCTTTGTCTAAAGTTTCGTGTCTGCGTGAGTGTGTCTGTCGTGCTGCTCGCGCTCCGCCCGGAGCTTCACATTGTGCCAATAAACGTTGTGTGTTCACCGTCAACGGCGTCGTGCCTGCCTCCTTCACCTCACCGTCACACACAATCAACCCGATGATTGATGATACAGGGGGCACCAACCAAAATCTCGCCTAGGGCACCACATTGGTCAGGGCCGGCTCTGATCACGGGCCTCCGAGAGCCGTCACCCCCGACGGCGGGAACCGACGCGACCAGCTCTAGCACACCTTCCCTGGGAAGACATTAAACACGGGCACGAGTACAAACACGCACACCGGCACAGTAAACACAAAGGGCACAAACGGGAACAGTGGGTTCGGGAGACACATTGGGACAGACAAAAACACAGGAACACAGACATTCATCCCCGGAGCCAGGCCTCCTGCCTTGGGCGAAGCCTGTAGCGGCGAGAAAGCCCCGGGGGCTGGAGACGCTGCAGACGGCGGTACTCCTCCCGCCTGTTCCGCCCTCTCACCGCTAGGTGCCGCCCCACCGGCGGACGCGCGAGGTGCAGCGCGACTTGTCGACCGCTTGGGGGCAGCACCACCGGCGGACGCGTGAGGTGCAGCGCGACTTGTCGACCGCTTGGGGGCAGCACCACCGGCAGACGCGCGAGGTGCAGCGCGACTTATGTCCCGCTTGAAGGACTGTCCGATCCGCTACCACCCCCTTTATACACGGTCGGGACCGAACATACTGATGGAGGGCTTTCCCCCTCACTCTCCTCGCCCTGCTCGTTGTCTCCCGACGGGGCTGAGCATACCGACGGAGCGGGGCTGACGTCTCCCTCGTCTTCTCCATAACATTCAGAGGGGGCTGAGTATAACGACGGAGGGGGGCTGACTACCTCCTTCTCCTCTTCATCGGGGTGCTCGGTAGTCTCCGACCACTCCGACGGCGGGGGGCTGATGTCTTCCCTCTCCTCTCCGTAATACACCGTCGGCGCTGTGTATATGGAAGGTGAGTAGCCAGCTCCATCCTCCTTCTCCTCCGAGTCCTCACTCCCGAACTCGTCTTCTGGAGGGCGGGCACTCACCATCCCCGCGTAAACAATCAGCGGGTCCTCTGCGGTATCAGCCAGGGGGGTGGTCTCGCGCATTGTCGCGCGGAGTCCCTCTCTCCACGCCGCCTGGAAAAACACCTCGTCTCTCCTCTCCTCTGCGCTCTCCGGCACACGCACGGGAGAAGCCGCGCGCTGGGGCTTGATTTCCCCCTCCCTCCACACACAGCTGCCCACCGCAGTAGGTGGCGGCTCTAGGGACGCAGGGGGGTGTTTCTCCTCCCATATGCGCACCGCGGATTGGCGGAAGTGTTCAGGGGCATAGGAAAGCCATTTGCCCCAAATTCCACACACATGCCTAACATCGTATTGCATCTTCCAGAAGGTCAGGCAGTCAAGGTGTCATATTCTGCCCTGCTTCATTCTTGTCTTTCTGTCTGTTTTCATTGTCCTGTCAGTGCCATGTCCTCCCTGCCATTTCCACTTACACTTCCCCTGTACATTCTTACTTTCACCCAAATTTGCACTCCATCAATCCCTCAACCCTTGCTGCCACTATTGTGTCCTCCCTTGCTCATCAGAATTGTCTGTCAGTATATGGTGTTTATGGTCAAAAGCCGATCCGTACAGTGAACACTTAGAACCTCAAGCTTGGCTCGACTAGAAACGCCATGTTTAAAGTCTCATGAAAGACAAAGTTCCAGACTATTCTTCGTCCTGGCTCCATGATAGTGGAACGAACTTCCATTAGCTGCTAGGACTGCAGAGTCTATTGCTATCTTCAAACATAGACTGAAGACCCACCTGTTTGTTGAGTTCTTACCAGAGCACTAACTCGGCTGATGCCACTTGCCGTTGTTCCTAAATTGTATGTCTGTCTATGGTTATTTGTGCTTCTTGGCAAACATCTAACTTGCAAAACACTAGGTATTGACATTGACTCCTGTAGTTTAGTAGTAGTCTGACTCAATGGTATCTTGAATTCTGGCCTATCTGTACTATTACCTAGGATGAATTCTGTGATCAGATGCAAAGCACTTTTGTAAGTCCCTCTGGATAAGAGCGTCTGCTAAATGCCGTAATTGTAAATTGAATGTAAATGTGTTTACATTTCTGCCATGTGTTCCTAGTATCACCACTCCTCACATGCTCATGGATGTCTCCCTCTTGTTAGCCCCAGCTGTTTGTCATTTGTGCTTGTATATATCCCTGGTTGTCTGCCTTATCTTTGCTTGGTTTTGTTTTTTTTTTTATTATTATTTTATTGTTTTGCCAATAAGTAATTTTGTCTTTGTTCTCTTGGTTTGTTTGTTTCTTGCAATTGCATCCTGCCTCCTCAGATCACCTGATGTGATAGAAGGTAACTCAGGATAACATATTTTCTGAACAGGTAGGCAATGTTGTCATTAAATGAGATACATTTATTGTGATAATTATAGACAGGCTACTTAGGTACACAGACGAGTACTGAATGTTTAACCGTGAATATAAAAGGAAGAGTAATTATAGTGTAACCCCACCCTTGCGTCTGTCACTATAAGACAGTGTTGAGTATCACCTAAGAACCAAGGGTTGGCTTCACATGTAGGTTCAATGAGGAGACTGCTGTGAGTTACCTGCCTAATTACTGAATTAGGCCTGTAAGGTCCACCACAAATACCATACATACGCAATAGACTGATAACCTGAGAGAAATGTATTGACTTAATAAAGGCATTCGCAACACAATGAAAATTAAAAAAATCAAATTAAGAATGAGTACTGGACAAAAAAGTAAATAAATAAACAAAACTGAATTACCACATCACTTGTATTATCTACCCAATGTTAAATTTGCAATACACAGATATTTGTATAATGACAATGTTTGAATCCTATTTGGCCAATTAAATGTATTTTTTCTTGAAACAAATAAAATGTCTGAGATCTCAGGTATATAAAAAATGAAATAAAATTGTCCCTTTAGTTCAAAAATCAACTGGGGTACCCAAATTCCTACCGCCCTTTTCCACTGTGAATGTCCGAGATGGGTATTGCAATGGAGAAGAATATGAAGATGTGGATTGACTCTTCCCTCCCAAAGGCGAGTGGCAACGGCGAAGATGCAGATTGAAGGAAGCAGAAAATGGCGGAAGAACCGGGAACCCAATCAAAGGACTCTAAAAAAAAACCAGCCGAGAAATCTGTAGCTCAAAAAAAATATCCAAAATCCTATGCTGTCCTATTTGGTCACAGATCGATCACCTTCTCTGGGTCAGCGTCTGATAAATCGCCGAATTGCTAGGTGTGACGAATTCTCAGAACTATTATAAAATTATATTGAACTTTTCTTGCGTTCAGCAACTGCATCCACAATGCGCTGACAGAAGGAAAAGAAAGAAAAAACTCACAGACGTCTATCATCCCTATCAATTCGCGCGCTGAATGCCCACGTGACAACCTACAAATCTAAATTAAAGTAGACATTAATATGTACTGCTGGCATCTCTACTCAAATGATTCCCTTTTTTTCTAAAAATAATGAATTTATATTTAAAGGGCCATGGTCTTTTAAACTACGTAAAGCAATAAAAAAAATAAAGCAGAAATAACCTGGGGCTCAGAAAATCCAGGTTACACCCTCCCCCTCTTACTGCATGAGGCCCTGCATGCACACTAAACCCTACAAGAGACTTCATGGGGGGTACTAGACACTGGACCAATGAGATCTTGCAGACTCTCAAAAAATGAACTAAGGGCAAGGATCAAGGGTTTCCCCAGTTCATCATAGGTGAACTTATGTGGAACACGTCTTTCTCTGCTAGAACGCCTGGGCTCGGGCATGTGCTGTTCTTGAATGACACTCGTGTCCTCTTCAGGCCCTCGAGGGACAAGGTCATGGTCATGCTGCTGATCAGAGGGGACTGCCTCACTTCCCTTATGACCCGGTGTACTGCTTCCACTCCTGTCCCCTTCTGGTGTGTCACACTCGGGAATGTCTACAATGACATACTCCCTGGATTGGGCAAAAGGTGACTCAATCAGTTCGGTGGATTGTTCAGGACTTAACTGTTCAGATGTAAACGAGTGTGGGGCGTTAATGTTAGGGACATTTGGTTTCAATGGGGTTGGAAATTGTTTCTTGGGTACATATGTTATTTCCTGAATAAAAGGGTCATGAAAAGTAATTTGCGTGGGTGCCTCGAAAATACAATCAACCTCCTCTTCATCTGTAAAATCCCCTTCTGAAACATCACATTCTGCCAAGTGTTTTTTTAGCTTATTCCTTCTCGAACCTACCCTCTTTGCTTTATTTGGCCCTGGCCCCTGCTCTGGAGTTTCCTCAACAGGCAGAAATCCACAGGGCAAAAGCAGGTCTCTGTGGAGAGTTCGATGCGGCCCACTGCCCTTCTCGGGCTTGACAACATACACAGGGCCACCATCGATTTGTTTCAGAACAACGTGAACTGATCGCTCCCACCTGTCGGCCAACTTATGTTTCCCGCGCACACTAACATTCCTCACCAGGACCCGGTCACCTTCGACTAACTCAGCAGCTCTGACTTTGACATCAAACCGCAGTTTATTCCTTTCCCCTGCTTTCTTTGAGTTTTCAGCCGCCAGAGAGTAGCTCTCATGGAGGTTTTGACGCATATTCTGCACATATTCTGAATGTGTCTTATGGGTCTCGGTAGGAGGGCCAATGCCCAAGATGAGATCAACTGGAAGGGTCGGCTGCCTGCCGAACATCAACTCGTAAGGGGAGTACCCAGTTGTGTCATTCCTTGTGCCATTGTACGCATGCACAAGGGGTTTGACAAAATCCCTCCAATGTTGTTTGTTCTTTTCCTCCAAGGTTCCGAGCATGCTTAACAGGGTCCTATTAAAGCGCTCCACAGGGTTTCCTTGGGGATGATAGGGTGTAGTACGCACCTTCTCTGCCCCAATCAGCAAACACAGCTCTTTGATTGTGTGGCATTCAAAATCCCTTCCCTGGTCACTGTGAAGGCGACTAGGAAACCCATAGTGGACAAGGAAGTTTTCCCACAGGGCCTTAGCAACCGTCCTGGCCTTCTGGTCCTTAGTTGGCACTGCCACAGCAAACTTTGTGAAATGGTCAGTTATGACCAGAATGTTCCTCATATCATGGCTGTCAGGCTCAAGGGACAGGTAGTCCATGCAAACCAACTGTAATGGGTAAGTTGTTTTAATGTTGACCATCGGTGCTGCTCTCTGCGGTTGAGCTTTCCTCCTGAAACATCTTTCACAGGTTTGGCACTTCTTGTCAATGGATTCCTTCATCCTTGGCCAATAAAATCTGGCTCTAGCCAGACTTAGCACACGCTCAGGTCCTAGATGACCAACTTCATCGTGTAGCCCATGAAGAGCTCTGTCTCTATATTGCGCCAGCAACACGAGCTGATAGACCACGTCTCCTCGATCAAGACACTTCCTATGGAGGATGCCATCCCTAAGTTCAAGCCTTTTCCACTCTCTAAGGAGCAACTTGACCTCTTGCGGCTCGGCGCTTACAGCTTTGAAGCTGGGCTTTTGTGCACCGCCCATTAAGGTGATGACCTTCTGAATTGATGGGTCCTCCCTCTGTGCCTTATACCAGCATTCCTTTGTCATGCCAGGCAGGGTTGTTTAGCCTTGGCCAGTAAACATTTCAGGCACAGACGAAGCATCTGTGGCAAGCGACTCTGCAAGAACAGAGAGCTGCAGTGAGATGACTATATGACGTTGACAGAGGGCAGGAATTACATCTGTGGGGATCTCCCTTTTCTCCCCCTCTAAAATGCGCTTCGCCATTGCCTCAATCCTCTCCTTCTCCTGTAGGAAGTCCTCGTCATCTTGAGGTGGGGCCTGTGGACGTCGAGACAGACCATCTGCATCACTGTTACTATGTCCTGCTCGATACTTGATATTGAACCTGTATGTCGACAGGGCAGCCAACCAACGGTGTCCTGCCGCATCGAGCTTAGCAGAGGTAAGGACATAAGTGAGCGGATTATTATCTGTCAGGACAGTGAAATCAGTACCGTAGAGGTAATCATTAAACTTTTCACAGATTGCCCACTTTAGAGCCAGGTACTCTAGCTTGTGAGCTGGATAATTTCGCTCACTCTTTGACAAGCCTCTACTGGCATAGGCTATCACGCGGAGCTTTCCACCTTGCTCTTGATAAAGAGCAGCTCCCAGACCCTCATGGCAAGCATCCGTGTGCAGCACGTATGGAAGCTTGGGGTTGGCAAAGGCTAGGACCGGAGCAGATGTTAACTTGTCAATAAGTGTTCTGAAAGCAGACTCACACTCAGGTGTCCACTCTGCACTGAAGGGAGAGCGAGGATGGACACAGCTCTTTGGCCGGTCCCTCTTGTAGACTTTACCTCTCTTCTTGGCTGGATAATATCCAACAGTGAGAGAGTTGAGGGGCTTGGCGATTTTAGAATAGCCCTCCACAAAACGCCTATAATAACCTGCAAAGCCCAAAAAACGCTTTAGTTCTTCTCTATTCACAGGACGAGGCCAGTCCTTGAGAGCAGAAATTTTTCCTGGATCAGTGTGGACCCCTTGGGCATCCACCACGTGACCAAGGTACTTTACTGATGACTTAAAGAACTGGCACTTCTCAGGTGACAATCTTAGGCCATAGTCCTTGAGGCGGTGTAGTATCTTCATGAGTCTCTCCTCATGCTCCTCAAGGGTTTCTGAAAAGACTATAAGGTCATCTAAGAACACAACAACCTCACTCAGATGCAAGTCTCCAACGCACTTTTCCATGAGGCGTTGGAAGGTGCTCGGAGCATTGGTCACACCCTGCGGCATGCGGTTGAATTCATAGAAGCCCAAAGGACATGTAAATGCTGTTTTTGGTTTGTCCTCCTCTGCCATCTCCACCTGATAATACCCTGACCTGAGATCCATCACTGAGAACCACTTTGCCCCACTCAATGCCGAGAACGTCTCCTCAATATTGGGGAGGGCATATGCATCTTTTATAGTGCGGGTATTCAGCTTCCTATAATCGATACACAGCCTAATCTTCCAATTTCTCTTCCTTACTAACACCACTGGTGAGGCGAAGGGACTCTCTGACTCACGTATGATTCCAGCATCAAGGAGCTCTCTGAGGTGCTGTTTCACAGCCTCCCTATCACTGGGATGTATGGGCCTCGGGCGCTCCTTAAAAGGCGTTGGGTCCTGCAAGCGTATACGGTGTTTCACAGCAGTTGTATGACCCAAGGAGAGCTCATCAGCAGCAAAGACCTCTGGGATTGAATTTAGCAGGTCTGAAATTCGTCGTTTCCATTCCTCAGGCATAGGGGAGTCATCAAGATTGAACGCAAACTGCTCACCTGGAGTCTGAGAATTAGTGGCAACACACTTCATGGAGTTTAGGGGCATTGCACTCTGAGCAGCAGATATCTCACCAATGACACACCTCGGAGGCAGAGTGACATTGTGGTCTGTTATGTTTCTAAAAGTAATAGGAATCTTGCTGGAGGCCTTACAGGTGATGTTTATAAGTGCACACTCAAGGAATAGCCCACCTGGTAGGGAAAAAGATCCAGGGGGTTCAAGGACAAAACACGTGCTTGGATGCTCGTTCCCAACCCTGACATCCCCAACCACACATAGCTTATGCCCTGCTGGGATGGTGACGGGATTTCTCCCATGCAACTTCACAGGATGAGGTTGATTTAGACTTTTGCACATTTTGGCAACATAATGAAGGAGCAAAGCGAACTGGTCTGACCTCCTCTGGAGGCTCGGCCTGTCATGATTCATCCCACGCTGATAAAGTTGCAGCAGAACATTTGTGCCAACCAGCATTGGGACTTGGCTGTTAAACTGGCACTCGGGGACAACAAGCGCTAGGGTAGTTAGCCGCTCCTCCGTACCAGTAACACCATGTGGGAAAGTTAGTGGGATCTCAATATAGCCCAAATACGGTACAGACTGACCCCCAGCCCCCTCAATCTCGAGCAGATGACAGATGGGCTGGATAGGAAAGGACAACAGATATCTGGAACAGAAAGTCTCTGAGACGGTTGTGACCTGGGACCCGGTATCAAGAATGGCTCGGCACTCTATGTCCCCTATGGAGACTGTAGAGACACAGCGAGGGCCGATCAATCCGGAAGGTAAGGCATTGGGAGATTCATTACTGCTCCCAGAGGCTTCAGTTTCAATTTCCACACTGTGGATCATCGCTGCGGGACTTGTCTGATTGACGTCCTCAGCTCCCGCTCGTCCCACTGCAGGAGCCTCTACAAGTTTAAAGATGATCCGGCGCCTCGTTGTCGTGCCCAAAACCTGTTACGTTTATCTTGGAGCTCTGCATTCTTTTTACGAACAAGGCCAGGGTTAGGTTCATTGGTGCATTTTACGGCAATGTGGCCATCTTCTCCGCACTTAAAGCAGAACCATGGTTTTGGCTGAGTGGGAGTTTGGGGTGTCGAAGGACTTGTGACATGGCCAGCTAAACTTTCACCTCGTAAGGGTGCTTCCTTCTTTGGTGAATCACTCAGGGGCTCTTCACGCTTAAAATCTTTAGTCTCCTTGTGTATTAGCTGTGCAACTTGTTTCCGAAGTTCTGCAACTTCCCTTTCAATCTTGGAACTTACATCAGGCTTTGTGGGAATTATGGCAATAGGTTCCTCATCAAACACTGGTAGACTCAAGACTGAGTGAACATGTGCTGCAGCCTTTGTACTTCCCAGATGCTTTTTCATTCGGTCCATCTTGGCAGCCCGCCGATCCTCCTCTGTTCTCAATAGCAACAGTAATTCTGGAAAAGACGGGGGACTAGTTTTCCTGTGCTCTAGTTGGAGGCCAATGATCAAACTCTGGTCCCAACATCCTCTGCAAAACTGCCTGAGTAAATACTTGTCTGATTCACCAGGTGAAACCCCCCCTCTAGAGATGGCTTTGGTAAGAAGCGTTTGGAGACGGTTCAGGTAGATAGAGGGCTTCTCCCCGGAATTCTGGTTTGAACCCAAAAATGTTGCAAAGAGCTCTTCACCATCCTCTACCACCCCAAAAGCAGATTCAAGCTGAACGAGGTAAGCTTCAGGTGGTGCATTTGTTCCAAGTGGCTTGACCACATCAGCTGCAGGGCTGAGCAGACTCTCCAAAATCCTTCTCACCTTTTGGGAATCCGATAGTGAAACATCCTTGAGGAGAAGGTCTACCTGGGTGCGCCAGGCATCATAGTCAACCTCGCCATTTGGCTTGGGAAACCGCCCAGAAAAGGTTCTGACTCTGCTCTGACTAAAGTTAGATGGTGAAGCTTAATTACGAATGAAATGCTCAACAATAACTTTCTGGACTTGAGGTGGGTTGATGGCACTTGCATTCAGAAATGGAGAGCTTGTAGGGGAGCTGAGACAGGGAGCATTAGGAGCTGGATCAGAACGGCTTGGCTCAGCATTGTCAGGGTGATCCCCATCAGTTGTTCTATTGTCGCTACTGGGTGTAGGAGTATCTGACAACTGGAGGTGAGTGTCAGGGCTCGGGAGGGGGGCAGCGTCAGGTTGGACTGGTCCTAACTCCCGCTGAAGCATATGCCAAAAACCAGCTTTACTTCTCCCAGCGAGAGTGCTCAGTTCGGCTAAACATCTCTGGGCTAACTCTCTACCAAGCTCCTCTTGACACATCTCGCGAATGGTTTTAACATGCCAGGTAATGTTGGGATCACCAGGGCTAGGTACCTGGCCAAGGTTTGCAGGATCGAGCCTCAAAATTGACCGTTCTGATGAATACTCTAGAAGGGCTCTGGCCCTCGGCTGATCTGGCACGTCAGGAACCCTGACTATTTTTTTTTACATCTCCATTAACCTTAAAGAAGTCGATTATCTCACCATCGGTGTACTGTTCATCTATGCCTGTAATGTAAAGGCTACTAGGTCCATGTACATCAAACTGGTTGCACGGATCCATTTTATCAGGTGTTAAGGTTTAACAATGGTTTGGGTCTATCTCAATAATATTTTGACAATGGGTTGAGTCTAAGCTCCTGCTGTGTTCCTGCACATCAATTTTTTTTATTATTATTAATTAATTAATTATTATTATTATTTATTTTTTTATTTTTTTGAAAAAATCTATTTGGGGTGGGACCTAGCTTAACTGCAGCAGTCTCCTGGCTGGCTCGCCACTTTGTAACCCCACCCTTGCGTCTGTCACTATAAGACAGTGTTGAGTATCACCTAAGAACCAAGGGTTGGCTTCACATGTAGGTTCAATGAGGAGACTGCTGTGAGTTACCTGCCTAATTACTGAATTAGGCCTGTAAGGTCCACCACAAATACCATACATACGCAATAGACTGATAACCTGAGAGAAATGTATTGACTTAATAAAGGCATTCGCAACACAATGAAAATTAAAAAAATCAAATTAAGAATGAGTACTGGACAAAAAAGTAAATAAATAAACAAAACAGAATTACCACATCACTTGTATTATCTACCCAATGTTAAATTTGCAATACACAGATATTTGTATAATGACAATGTGTCACGTTGAGGACCCCGGCCCCTCCCTTTTGGGCGTGTGTCAACGTTGTCTACGTGCTTTGTCTGCGTCAGTGGATATTCGTGGTTCGGGTTAAGTCGTGTGATTAATAAGTCTCACCTGTGAATCGTCTCGTGATCACGTGGGGCTAATGTGGTTTGTCTATTTAATGTGCGCTCGCGCAGTGTCCTGTGCTCGTCGTTGTCTAAGTCTGCACGTGGCTGTGTATGCTTGATGTTTAATGTGCGCTAATGCGCAACAGTCCACAATAAATTGTGACGTTGAAGAAGAAAAGAACGGATTCTGTGTCTCGTCCGTCTGTCGTCGCCCAGCGTCACACAATGTTTGAATCCTATTTGGCCAATTAAATGTATTTTTTCTTGAAACAAATAAAATGTCTGAGATCTCAGGTATATAAAAAATGAAATAAAATAGTCCCTTTAGTTCAAAAATCACCTGGGGTACCCAAATTCCTACCGCCCTTTTCCACTGTGAATGTCCGAGATGGGTATTGCAATGGAGAAGAATATGAAGATGTGGATTGACTCTTCCCTCCCAAAGGCGAGTGGCAACGGCGAAGATGCAGATTGAAGGAAGCAGAAAATGGCGGAAGAACCGGGAACCCAATCAAAGGACTCTAAAAAAAAAACCAGCCGAGAAATCTGTAGCTCAAAAAAAATATCCAAAATCCTACGCTGTCCTATTTGGTCACAGATCGATCACCTTCTCTGGGTCAGCGTCTGATAAATCGCCGAATTCCTAGGTGTGACGAATTCTCAGAACTATTATAAAATTATATTGAACTTTTCTTGCGTTCAGCAACTGCATCCACAATGCGCTGACAGAAGGAAAAGAAAGAAAAAACTCACAGACGTCTATCATCCCTATCAATTCGCGCGCTGAATGCCCACGTGACAACCTACAAATCTAAATTAAAGTAGACATTAATATGTACTGCTGGCATCTCTACTCAAATGATTCCCTTTTTTTTCTAAAAATAATGAATTTATATTTAAAGGGCCATGGTCTTTTAAACTACGTAAAGCAATAAAAAAAATAAAGCAGAAATAACCTGGGGCTCAGAAAATCCAGGTTACAATAGTAAGAACATTACATAACAGTACAGAAAATAAACCCCAAACCAAATAATAATAATAATAATAATAATAATAATAATAATAATAATAATAATTAGGTAGACAAATAAAGAGTCCATATGAAGGAAAGTCTGGAATACACTAAGGGATGTTATTGGTTCAGTAAATTGTTTAAAACATGTTTAAATATTAAAAATATTTCACATAATTTTACCTATGAATTGTATTGCATAATTATTTCTTTTAGATATCATAAATAATTCACATTCGTGAACTCTTCAAGAGCAGCAAACAGAACACATGGAGAATATAAAATTGGAGGATCTATAGGGGGAGATAAATGTGGTGTAGAACAGATTCTTGTGGTGTACAATTATTCAGTGTAAATCTACAGTAAATGTAATCAAAATATGATAAAGAACTTTTATTTTGAAATGACACATCAGATCTTTTTGATCTTACCTGAGTGACACTTTTAGGTGGTAAATTGTCATTCTGAAGTGAAATGATTCTGTGCAATCAGAAGGATTCCTTTTAATGACACTGTAAATGCAGAGTAAAATTGATCAAAATGATAATTTGGAGGGCCTTTATTTTGAAATGGCACATCAGATCTTCTTGAGCTTGACTGAGTGACACCTTTAGGTGGTATTCTACCATTTTGTAGTGAAATTATTCTGTGCAATCAGAAGGATTCCTTTTAATGACACTGTAACTATAGAGTAAAATTGATAAAAATCTGGTCATTTGAGGGACCTTTATTTTGAAATGACACATCAGATCTTCTTGATCTTGACTGAGTGACACCTTTAGGTGGTATTCCACCATTCTGAAGTGAAATTATTCTGTGCAGTCAGGGGGATTCATTTTAATAACACTGTAAATATAGAGTAAAAGTAACATAAATGTAATAGTTTAAATTTACTTTCAAGGTTTTTATTTTCAAAGCCATATTTGTCATCATAAATGAAATACAGTTTTATTCATGATTTATTAATTAACTGATTCACTTGTTTATTTATTGGGTTTCTTTTACTCATTCTGTACATCATTTACATTTAAATAAATAAATTTCATAAATGTAAAATCACAGGCCGCATCACCCATTACCGTAATCTACAACTTCGCAAATATTCCGGGGGCTGGCTTGACCAAGATTTTTTAAGTGTAGGCTGGCTTGACCGCAATCCGATTTCAATTAACAGCTGTTCTGTCGAATTTTCCTACTCGTCGAGCGCTCCTACCTAGGCTTACTGTGCATGCGCAAGTCACTATTTCGTCATGATTTTGGTGGCTGGTTACTCCACCCATCGATTTTTCCTGCCTCATCATTCTCACACAGGCTAAAAACATGTTCATAAAAAGATGGAAACAATCCAATTTGCTTGTATTAATATTAATAATACACGAATACACAAAATAAAACTTTTAATTTATTTTTTAAAATTTAGATTATCCTACATTTTAAATGCTGATTCGCACTACATTATGACGTAAACAAACTCTACAGAGATACATCTACAAATATGCAATGCCCTTGGACACGTTAGGAAATATTCGACAGACACCTCTATCAATATGCGCTACGGTAGGACATTTCGACAAGGTAGGACAAATCGACTGAAAACTGCCACTGCTATAAAGTAACGTTTATGGTCACTCATTGGTATTTAGCTGCTCAGCTCTTAGTTTATGTTCAATGATATGTGTATTTGTTTGCTCTTTGTGCTACACACAGTTTGACAGTATGTAAATGTGAATGTGTATCTATACTACTGGGAATATATCTTAACTCCAGTTGGGCTGAGTATCATGGGAATCAATCAGTACAGGAAAAAACTGAATGATCTAGCGATCCTCATGCACTGTGGCAGGGTTGCCAACTCTCATGTATTGAGCGTGAGACACACGCATTTGACTGTCTTCACATGCTCTCACGCCATACAAAAAAAATCTAGTTTATTTACCTCTGATCCATATCTATGATTCAATGAGTTACTAGTTTGCTCTGGCGCCAACCACCGGCGATCGATAGATCGCGATATAATACTTGAAAACTATTGCTCACATGAAATACCACACAAACACACACAAAGCTGATCTCAGCATGTGCTTTAGCTTTTTGATCTGACTCAATTTCCCAATACACATTATTTTGATCCTTTTGGGCCTTTAGTGCCTCAGTTGAATTTAATGTTTTTTGACATTGATTTATTTATGCATTTTTTCCACTCAAACAGCTTCTATTCACTTTTGGGTCTAAAGGACCTATTGGGCTTCTTTTTGCCTATTGAGGCCTATTCATGTGTGAACCCGCCAATTGCCGCCAATTTGTGTCCATTTAACGCTCGCCACCCCACCCCCCCCCAAATTTAGAGAAGCCTCTCGCTGCAGGAAGGCGGAGTTGGACATCCAATCCCGTCCACATCCAACTCGACCCTCTTCTCAAGTCTGAAGCCACGCCCATGTTACGTTCGAAACTCGGACTGTTTTTGCTCCCAGTAAACAGAACTTCCAGATTTTAATTAGTTTAACAGATGCCAAGAAAAACACTCACATGTTATTGACCAAAATGTATGTTTTTCTTTATTATCCCACATGAATAATTTAAGTCTTAGTACAATCTTTTTAGATTTTTCTTGAATAGTTTAATTGTCAGTTCTGAATATGTAGCTACAAGACATACAAATGATTTAAATTACATTACTCTCTTACCCAAAGGTACAGCAATAAAATAAATATTAATGCAGCAGCAGTGGTTGTAAAGTTCCTTTACAACTTTACTAAAACAAGGCACAGGGAAAGGCACATGATAAGACAGTGAGCCGTCGTCAGTGTCCCTGGGGTGCGTGGTGGCAACATCATAATGTGCTTAGCCATTAGTCAGAATAGTGTTCATCGTGCCACTCTTGGTCTCTACAACACTGCCATATCACTAGAGTTGCTCAGGTGTGTCGCCATTTGCAAAAGTGGGCTGGGCTGCTTGAGTACACTAAACACCAACATTACTATTACACCCAGTGCTTAATTTGTAAATCAAACGATGCCGGTATAACTAGCTTTATATATATAACTAGCTTTATAGGGGAGACACGGAAAGGCATCGCTAAAAAGGAGAGCTCTTATGTGATTTAGGAATGTGAATCTTGTGTTTAAAATGTCTTTTATAGAATTATTTGTTCAATTAATTGGTTCAACGCAAACAGATTTCTTCATAACTTATAATTAGTAGGCTTGAAAGTTACCGGATCGAGGCAGACAGTTCCCGGAACGCACCCTTCAAAATGAAAGAGTTCCCGGATCCTGTTCCTGCAGGATCCGGCTCAAATTAAGCCCTCATTACACCCCTTCTCCATTACCAAAATTACCAACATACCCCTTCTCTATCACCAACATTATCAGTAAACAGTAAACATTACCATTTTAATTGTGTACTTATAGTAGCGGAGTTGCCAACTCTCACGCATTGAGTGTGAGACACACGCTTTTGACAGTCTTCACACGCTCTCACGCCACATATCCGATTTCTCACGCCGAAAAAAATCTAGTTTATTTACCTCAGATCCACATATATGATTCAATGAGTTACTAGTTTGCTCTGACGCCAACCACCGGCGATCGATCGATCGCGATATAATACTTAATTTGTGTCCATTTTACATCCCCCCGTCAACATTTTACGTTCGCCACCCAATAAAAAAAAATAATGAATAACATACGTGGAACGAAACACAAAGTAAACGAGGTATGTGTAAATTAAGCGCAACGAACACTCTCTTGAACACTTGTGAGTTATTATGCATATTTTCAAGTGCCACAGTTCTTCTCGAATGGAGAAGTAGTGGGTTGGCGCACGACAGCGCATTAGAGGGTGGAGTTGGATGTGGGCGGGGTTGGATGTCCAACTCCGCCTTCCTGCAGGCTGCAGCGAGACATACTTGCAAATTTACGTACGCCACCCCCCACCCCCCACCCCCCACCCCTACCCAAACCACCCCCCCCCCACACCCAATGCAAACTTCTGGATGTTATGTCGTGATTTTTATAATACATTTTGGAAACGACCACATCGCAGTTGTTTGCATCGAAAGACAAAGTTTCTCTTTAGTGTCTCTTTATGTGCGCGTGCATCGTTTTCGTGCCCTTGTACGTGGCAAATACGCAAAGCAAATTCATCAGTTCATCAAAGGCATGACACAGGGCCACCGTACTTGCGCCTTCTTTTTCACTTTCATTTTTATGCAATGGCGTCTTGTAATAATTTCCGGGCAGGTTTTATTATTCTTATCCTTCTTAGGAGAGTCCTCGGGGGTAAGTAATCTGCATGTTAACTCAAGTAAAGTTAAAGACGTATTGCGGTTTCGTTATGCTCTCAAAGGGCAAACAGTTTTAACGGTGTATATTTGCATAACTGTATGATGTGAGATTTAAGCAAAATAGTTTGTTGTTTTTTGTTTGTTTTGTGGTTAGAAAGGGGGCAACAAATAATAAAGTTTTTCATTTGTATTTATGTACTAGAATATGCATAGATTTATGGTTATTTTAGGCTTTTTAGCATTTTAGGAGACAACTCTAGCGTTGGGAGGCGCAGACAGAATGCCAATACGAGAGCGTTATAAACTAATATAATTTAGACATTATTTTTATTTAGACAATAGCGAAAAACGCCATGACGCTCAAAACGACGAAGTGCAACACAGACGCACGCTTACATACACAGACGATAACAAGACACAAGAGCAACACATAACGCAACAAGACAAGTGAAACACGGACTAGCACACAGGCCAACAAACACACAGAGACTAGCGTACACGCTTACTCACTCACGTGACACGACAAACTGACATACTATGACTAGATTAGCTTGTCCAAGTCAGTAGTACATGGAGTCCTTGGATCAGTTATAATTCCACTGTCATTTTCAGTGTTAATGCTATGCACAACATGAATACTGGGCTTTGCAAATAAACAGGCTATGATTCATTACAACCTGTCATTTTTCAGATCTTGAGGATGGGGAACAACAATACTGTGCCATTTGGATGGGATCTGAAGGCTACGGCCTGCCGAAATTCACTGAGATGATTGTGCAGAACGATGTCACCATCTATTACCATGACAGCAGCTTGCCGACCAAAATGCCCAAACCTGACTGGCTTAACAGCAGTGAAGGTGAAGAACTATGGAGCTTCATCCAGCTGAGGTCAGACCACAACAGACACATGCTCACCTCAGCTTTAGAGTCAGCTGTTCAGCAGTTTAACCACACAGGTACAGAACAGTTTTGGTGTCTAAACAACATGTATTACTTGATATGAACTTAGATACACATACTGTATTTGTATATATTGTAGCCTACACTCACCTGCCACTTTATTAGGTACATCTTGCTAGTACCGGGTTGGACCCCCTTTTGTCTTCAGAACTGCCTTAATCCTTTGTGGTAGATTCAACAAGGTACTGGAAACATTACTCAGAGAGTCTGGTCCATATTGACATGATAGCATCACACAGTTGCTGCAGATTTGTCCGCTGCACATCCATGATGTGAATCTCCCGTTCCACCACATCCCAAAGGTGCTCTATTGGATTGAGATCTGATGACTGTGGAGGCCATTTGAGTACAGTGAACTCATTGTCGTGTTCAAGAAACCAGTCTGAGATGATTCACGCTTTATGACATGACGCGTTATGCTGCTGGAAGTAGCCATCAGAGGATGAGTACACTGTAGTCATAAAGGGATGGACATGGTCAGCAACAATACTCTGGTAGGCTGTGGCATTGACACAATGCTTAATTGGTACTAATGGGCCCAAAGTGTGCCAGGAATATATCGCCCACACCATTACACCACCACCACCAGCCTGATCTGTTGATACAAAGCAAGATGGATCCATGCTTTCATGTTGTTGATGCCAAATTCTGAATCTACCATCCGAATGTCACAGCAGAAATCGATATTCCAATCTTCTATTGTCCAATTTTGATGAGCCTGTGTAATTTGTAGACTCCGTTTCCTGTTCTTAGCTGACAGTCATGGCACCCGGTGTGGTTTTCTGCTGCTGTAGCCCATCTGCATCAAGGTTCGACATGTGCATTCAGAGATGTTTTTCTGCATGTCTCGGTTGTAACGACTTGAGTTACTGTTGCCGTTCTATCAGCCCGAACCAGTTTGGCCATTCTCCTCTGACCACTGGATCAACAAGGTATTTGTGCCCACAGAACTGCCGCTCACTGGATATTTTCTCTTTTTCGGACCATTCTCTGCAAACCCTGGAGATGGTTGTGTGTGAAAATCCCAGTAGATCAGCAGTTTCTGAAATACTCAAATCACCTTTCTTCCCCATTCTGATGCTCAGTTTGAACTGCAGCAGATGGTCTTAGCCATGTCTACATGTCTATATGCATTGAGTTGCTGCCATGTGATTGGCTGATTCGACATTTGCATTAATGAGCAGTTGGACAGGTGTACCTAATAAAGTTGCCAGAGAGTGTATATTGGAATGTTGGATAGCTTAATATGAAAAAATAGTCTATAATGTTTATATACTCTGGCATCAACAAATTTTGCATCAACAAATCCTTAGCTGCATTAATGTCATTAGACTGTTCATAACATTTTAAATAAGGATTAGAAATTATGTATTTTAATTATTTAATATGGTTTGTAAACTTCATTCCAGGTTCTTCATCAAATATGAATGTATACCAGAGCTACGGCTGCTGCTGGCTTTATCCAGATGGGACTTACAAGGCATCGTTGACACATGCTTTTAATGGGATGGATTTTCTAAGTTTTGACCTCGACCGTAAGGCGTTCACAGCCACTGTTAGTCAAGCACTTGTCTTTGTGAATATGAGGAACAAAGATACCACCAACCTAGATGTCGTAACAACTTACTACAAGAAGACATGTTTAAAGCGCATCAAAATGTTCAAGCATTCCCCGCAAGTCATGCTCAAAAAAGGTCAGATATATGTCAACTAAGATGCTTTTTGGCCCTCTGAGCAATCATCTTGGTTAAATATCATTTGTGATGCATTAAATCCAGTGTTACTTGTTCATACATGTACCGTGTTACTCCACATGGTTCCATTTGAGCACTAAAGAGCCTTATTGTTGTGGGAGGAAGGAAGTAGCAGGAGGTGTTGGAGGTAGCAGCACATCTTTAACATCCATGACCCAGAAACAAACGAGAAAACAAAAGTAAAGAGATACTATATCACTCTCACAGCACAAAGAGCATAATAGTCCAACAAACTCAAAGCGAGCATTAGTCGGTACAAACAGGGAGTTTCTGGTGGCACAGTGATGATCTTCAAGGCTTCGAGGTAGACACAGCACTGGATCTCTGGACCTGTGGGTCTATGTAGTGAGTGAAAGAGGGCATGGAATAGAGAATAGGTGAATGTGCAGATGAGAGGGTGTGATAGGAGGCAGGGAACTGGGAACGAGAGAGTGCCCTGGTGTGGGTGGGCAGCCTGTGAACTGATTTATATGTCAATAATCTGTAATGAAAGTTGAGCTGAAGCAGAACACATGCACTGAGATGAACGACATTATAAGCAGATCCAAGCAGTCAAAACAACAATCCAGGGGCTTAATACCAGGAAGATCTGAAAAAGGCAAGTAACCAGAATACATAATTGACAAAGACAGGGCTTAAGTAGGAAGACTAAACAAGAATTTACAAAGAACAGGAGAAAAAATAACAGGGCCGAGAACAGAAACAGGAACCTATCCCAAAACAAAATGAAAACAAAGGAACACATGACAGGTAGCCAAGGGAAACACGACGCTAATGGAGGAGAATTGTGACATAACAAACCCAGATCAATAGATGCCAACAATGAAATGAAAACAAAAATTCTCATATGGAATCAATTATCCGGCAGGTTTGCTAAGAATGCATCGCTGGTATCCATGGAGGCAGATCTCAAATTCTATTGTTCTGTTTCCAGTTCCAGCAGTCAGGATCATTGAGAAGCAGAGAGGTGACTTCACTGTAGTCACATGCCATGTGACGGGATTCTACCCCCGAGCAGTGCAGGTAGACTGGCATGGCCCAGACCTACAGCCAGGGCATGGACAGCTCATTGACGTCCTGCCCAATGATGACAACACATATCAGACCAGAAGGACTCTGGTGGTTGCGCAGGATAATGTAGGCAAACACAACTACAGCTGTGTAGTGCTTCATAGCAGCATACAAGGAAATATCACCATGGTCTGGGGTAGGTTGACATCAGACTAATCTGTTATTTCGAATAGAATCAATAATGCTTAATGACTAGGCACATATGTTTTAGCCTTTAAAATTATATATCTTAGTGATCATCCATTTTATGTATGTTTCATTAATGTTGTGCAGTTTGGAAGGATGATTCAGATGTGTTTTATTGTGTAGTTGGGCCCACACACAGCAGAATTGCTCTTTGGACTGCCTTAGGTTTTTTACTGATGGCCTGTGGAATTGTGTTTGCTCTGGTGGCATGTATATATAGGTAGGTAACCCGACTAGATTGTGAAGTGACTTATATGTGTGTTAAAATGTCTTAGAGGATGATACTGCTAAATATAATGATAATAATAATAATAATCACAGAATGAATGCAATCTTTCAAAGAAGTCTCTTTGGTTAATAGAAGAGATCATCCATAGATTTTGCATTTTGTTATTTGTGCTTTTAGCATCTTACTGCATTTCAGTGTGCTGTCAATTAATTTCATTCAATTTTATTTGTCTATTTTTTCACTGTTCCTTATAGATGCTGGAAGATGAACTGAATATCTTCTGGGAATTCAGCTGGAGACATTATTACTTTGTCAGCACTATTATCCTCAGGGCTTTTCTGTTCTGCAATTCAATTCCGTTTAATTTTATTGTCATCATACACACAGGTGTACAGTATAATGAAATGTACTTGATCTAGTCTCAGGTGTAAACCTGTAGTGAAGTGCACAAAAAAAATCTTGATCTGGTTATATAAACGATCAGTTGTCAGGAAAGGCGAGCCACTGTTTTTTGTACCTTCTTTTACTTTCAATTATGAAATTGATGGTCTGTGTGTTCACTTTGGTGTAAATACATAAAACATGTTTAGGCAAACTTAGTAATGGAACATAATTTCAGACAAGTATGTAAATATTTACAGATATGTACCAGCTTGTAGCTAGCTAACAATGTAAATTATGTATGTGTTTGTATGCATGAATGTAACACTATGTATGTATGTTTGTATATATGTACATACATGTATCTATCTATCTATAGGCCTACATATACAGTATTTATGTAACATAAACTGTTATGCCTTGTATTATTATTATTTAAAATAAAAAGGCCATTGTGTGCTTTTTTCCATGTTCCTGGTATGAGGTGAGTTGGTTGAACCTTATGTAATTACAATTAAATTAACATATTTTTACAGTGAGTGTACAATATTTATCATTTGCATTATGTGTTAATGCAAAAATGACTTCAGGGACTCTTACTGTGTCTAATTCATCTACACGTCACCTAAATGTAGGCTATACTGTAATACAATGTAGTGACAAGATTGTACACCTAGCCTTGTACACCGGATTTAAATAGCAAATTAGGACGGGTAATACAAACATAACTTGTAAGAGATTTGCTGATACACAAAGGATCAATTTTGGGTTTCAAGAGTAGGCTTAATCTGATCAGTGTGTATACTGTTCAGGGGAGAAATCTTGATGTATAGCTATTTGTAAAAAAAATTAATTTTGAATTGATTCGACTGTGAATGAGATTCTTAAAGTTAAATGTATGTGGTCGTAATCTGATCGCATATCGCCCCGCCGTCGTTTTTGAGCGTGTCGGTGAACGGCTTGTGCGCACGTCACGGCATCTTCACCCGTCGCTTCCCGGGACCGTTCACCGTCCCTTTAATCGCTGGAACACAACGACAGAAGCAGAGCGCCGTTATTTATTTATTTTTTTTATCATGGCCGACGTTCCGCCCTTAATTAACATCTCTGTGTCTTTAAAGATGCAACCGAACGATGGTCCGGTGTTTTATAAAGCCGATGGAACAAGGTTTGGACAGACAAGGACAATAAAATTGCTTACGGGATCGAAATACAAAATAGAGGTGATCATGAAACCGGGGAGCGCGGAGGCCACGTATGTATGCTAAACTCAGCGGTTCTTTCTTAGGTGAATAGCCTGTTCGTATTTAGATGCTGCAGAAATTTTAGCCTAATTTGCCTAATCAAATAATTCCTGCACCGAATGAAGACGAAAAAGACCATTAGAGGCGCACCTGACGCGTGGGCCTCCCCAGAAGATATGCGACAGCACGGTAGCCTGCTAGCCCATGTCCACGGTGGCCAGTGGAACAGCCTACATTTAAACGTGGATGCGTTAAGGACGTTCCCTTTCATGCAGCTCGTTTACGTGCAGTTATATCTCCGTTTCAGCATTTATGTTAAAAACGTAAACAGAGAAATGGCGATATACAGTATGCCTTATTAATCTGTTTGGTATGTTTCTGTACCGACTGCTGTAATGCGATTTTCAGTTCTATGGGAATCGGCGGAACCAGCTTTCCTATGGAGCAACAGTCCAAAGACGACGAAAGTATTGTATACCACGGCTTTTACGACACCGAGGGAGTCCCACACACCAAAAGCGGGGACAGGCAACCCGTGCAAGTCTCTATACAGGTGAGCAACCAGTTACCGAACAGAACGCGATATCTAGGGTTATAAAATGCACCCCAAGGCGTTGACAGTCGTTCATGCTTGAGAGAAGTTGTAGAAAAACAGGTTTTGTTGTTTTTTTTATTCCAAATACACTTTAAGGGATATAAAGTGAGAAGCGATACATGTCATCAAAGGTCCCAATGCAAACTATGTGAAGTCAGGAATGATTTCTCAATTTATTAACATAAAATTACTAAAAGGGGCAATGTCATATATTTTTATGTTTTCAAGCTTGACAAAATGTAGTATATACCAGAAATAAAAGAAAAACAGTTAAAGTATTGAGTTGTGCTTGGCTCCCAAATGTAACCAACATTAATAAGTTGATATGCTGTCTCCTCCTCAGTTCAAGGACGCCGGCGTGTTTGAGACGGTGTGGCAGGTGAAGTACTATAACTACTACAAGCGCGAGCATTGTCAGTTTGGCAACAAATTCAACTGCATTGAGTATGAGGTGAAGCCCAACGAAACACGCAGCCTGATGTGGATCAACAAGGAGCTCTTCCAGTAGAAGACTGCCGCCATAGCAACAGCTGCCTTGACTACAGCACAGCAGTACAACAGCCTTGTGGGCTGTAACCATCACGGGGCAGTTTACGTTCCAGACTGAGGTTTAAGTGTGTGAAGGAATATATTAGCCATAAATGCTAAAATAACTGAATAAAAGGTACTGGGGGCCTATGTTACCTGTTTTGTGTATATAATTCTGACCTGGTCCTGCTAACGTCTATTAGCAAGTTACATTCTGATAGCACTGTTAGCATTTCTGGATGACATATTCCTTTTTGAGAAAGAGGAGAAGACCTCCAACCAATGGGATCAGTACTACAGAGTTTCAGAACAATTACTGAAATTAAGTGCTCAGCATTCATGTTATCTGTTTGTATCATTGATTAAGCATGTCTTAATTGTTTTGATGATCCAGGCTTTGTTTCGTATGAGTTCCTTGTGTAGCGATTGTTTGGACACACTCCCTAATGTTGATTTTTTAATTATTTTTTTGCACCCCAACTCTTTTGTGACCTAAGGCTAAGATTATGCATAATCTTATTTTCCCCTGGTTCTCCATATCAGATACCAAACAAATGCATCAAAATAGATCTCAGTCATGGTGTATGGTGAGATAGGAGAGAGAAACCCCAACTACCACCTAATATTGATTTATGACTTGGCAAAGGTCACAGCACATCCATCCATCCATCCATCCATCCATCCATCCATCCATCTATCTATCTATCTATCTATCTATCTATCTATCTATCTATCTATCTATCTATCTATCTATCTATCTATCTATCTATCTACAAAACCTATTTTTGAAACTGTGCCTATTAGCTGATCGTGCATGGGCATACAGTTACTCAAGGGTTTCAGCTGTAGTCATTGGGCAGTGCTCAGTAACGCTTGCGGTGCTCTCTCACTATACTGATATATGTATATTTGAACCTATTTATTAATGTAATGTGAAAAACAATAGACCAATCAATTGATATTGTGATCTCCCACTGGGTCTGATTTACTTGTGAGTGGTATGTGTATTTATATATTGTGTGAAAGAATATTGTAACTGCTTCTCATTTATGTTGGTTTTGGGTTGTTGTTGTTTTGTTTTTTAAGTTGACTGTCTCTCCATGCACAAACAATGATGATGTACTGAAGGAGCCACTCCAGCACCTGCTTGTGTTTACCACTGATTACGGACGAATGCTGATGAATACAAGGATCCGCAATGACTGCAGCTGTCAGAGTCTGTAGTTAATGTTTGAGTTTGGGTACTAGGTGCTAGCAGAGTGCTGCTGTGTGCTTGTGTTTTCTTTCAAACTAGCTTCTTATCAAATACATGGCAAATGCACTCACTAACCTCCCTTGAGTGACGCCATGGGAAAGTGTTGTGGGTACTGCAAATTTGATGCATCACTTATAAAGTTCCTTGAAAATTCAAGATGGTTGGAGTGGACCTTTATTTTAGACTCATTAAAAGCTATTTGTAATTTACTGATTGATTTCATGCTGATGTTACATTGGAGTGTGTGGTGTGTATATTGTACAATAAGCATATTATTGTTTCTTTAAAAAAGAATTACTGTATAAGTCTGAACCAGAATGTTGACTTCTTTTGTAAGATAAAAGGTCATAGTGCTTAAGAAAGTTTCAGTTTGCTTTAGTTTTTGCATATGCATCATTTACGACACAAAAATGTGCCGTAAATAACCCATAAACAATACAGAAACACAGACATGAAATAAACCCAGTAATACAAACGTTTGTTTGCTGCTGTCTGGATATTTCAGTCTGAGCCCTGAGATTGTGGACATGACACTATTTTTTGCTAACATGCCAAGAGATTGTTAAAGAACGAAAGAACCAATCAGGAGACACAAAAGTGTTGAGACTGACGATCCAAAGCACGTCAAGCTAAAGAATTTTTGCATGGTCGTTTTAAGCGCATGAAAACGCTTGATTAATAATTACACAATTCAGCCATCACCTTCCATTTTACTGTGTGTCTGCACATCAACGTCGATGCTACTGAACATTTCAGCGATAAAAGACTAGCGGGCACGTATTCAGTGTGAGAGAGACACATAGAGGCAGAGAGAGAGAGAGAGATACCCGGATGTACTGTACTAATGCCCCTCCCCCTACTCGGGTTTCAGCCTCTCCGTACCGACTCAACCCACTCTGCCCGTTTCCCCCCCTCGCTGCGGATCTACCGAAGCTACCGCAGTGAATCCGTCATCCGTCGATAGAGATACCGAGCGTAGACCTGGTGAGACGGTGTTGGCATCGGCGATATCCGTCCGAAAAATACACCTCATCCTCAGCACTGCGCCGCCGGTCAAATTCACAAAAGATTTTGCGCAGAGCGACGACAGCGCGGCCGACAGAATGGTAAGGGTTTGGCGAGGAGCTGCCGTCAGATCTTACAGTCTAGCTAGCTAATTGTATTAAAGCCCAACGTTAACCCGGGCTACACACAGCCGCAGGTTTAACACAAGCATCGAAACGACCCAAAATGTGTTTTTAAAATCCTTCGCGTCCAATATAAGCTGCATTTCGATGCAGAACAGAGTTGCTCCCGTGTCGTGATCGGAGCGTACGGAGATAAAATAGCAGCTTCGCGTAGCGCTGTGGCCCGCGTTACGACGGCCAGCCCGTGTGTGCTCTGCGCCAACTGTTGGGTTCGGGTTCTGTGTACGCGGCTCTTCCGAAACGTGAACGTCTTTATTTTAACGTTACACCACTCGGTGTATCCGGTGAGCGTGTTGAAGGGCGTCGTGAAAAGGGAAGAGACGGCGAAAAACGTTGGTGTTGTCGGGTCGGAAGCTAGTAGGCTGCGCTCCACGGCGGCGGCGGGTGGACTTGGCCGTGTCGACGGACTGTCAAGTTAGCAGGGAACCAGTCCGGGTAGAAAACGGACCGGAAAGGTCGACGGGTTGTGAGACGAGTTATATATATCTATAGCTTTTCCAACAGGAACCAGACCTGTTTTCTCTTCAAGGAAAAATGGGCGATTTCAGACCATGTTTACATCTGCTGAAAAGTGTGTGTGTGTGTGTGTGTGTGTGTGTGTGTGTGTGTGTGTGTGTGTGTGTGTGTGTGTGTGTGAGACGGGTTGGATAAAAATCACATTTTGGTTTGTAAACTTAAGTCGGTTTAAACCGTGTTTGGATCTCAGATGTCATACACATCGCGTATTATGGCATTCATTTACACATAATAGCCTACTAACAAGTGCATTCGACTATTATCAGTAGTACTATTAGTATTATTATGGGATATCAAGACAGTTGCAGTGAATTGATTGCTCATTCTTAAAACAAATCCAAGGCAGCTTCCAACGTAAACACCGTACTTCAGTAAGTCCATATCGGATGGGGGGTTGGGGTGGTGGCCATGGACATGATGGAAGTTCTGTAGTGTGGCGTTTCTCACAAATGCTGAACCTCAATTCGTGGTGGGTTCCATGCTGGAATTCCAGAGGTCTTGAAAAGTTACATGTAACAGTATCTGCTTTCTCTGTGTGGCCCACTATTTGAACTTTCTGGATCAGAATGTACTAGAAGAGTCTGATCCATATCTGACCATGTGCAGTACACGTTGAAATAGGCCATGCGGGATTTTTCCGAACCCTCAGGCTTCATAGCCCATTTAAACCAAGATGCTCACTTATTCTCTGGTACTAAGAATAGTCTCCATGGAGACCACAGATACAGGTTGAGCTAACCACCCCTTGCTCTGGGGAGTAAAGCCAGGAGAGCCTTCCACATGCATGCAGACCCCTTCAATGGGTTTTTGATCAGGGATACCTGTCGAGGACCATGGCTGCCTCTGGTGTACTGACAGATATAGCATAAACCCACCCACCCCCCGATATGTGGTATTGCTAGAGTTGGCCTATACACGGGAAAGGCCGTGTCACACTGCCATATCAGCACGTTCTAACTTGCACATCATTGATCTCGCAAGCGAGGACATGTTGTCACTTCCTGTGCTCGGATGCAAGCTTGCGTTCTCGCGTGGTCCATGCATACCATACCTGCTATGTCAGGAATGTGTTTCCCAGCCCCCGCTGCCACTGTACTGGGGAGATACCTCAAGACTTCATCAGGCCCGAGAAGTTCCACACGGCGCCTAGCTGGAGGTACCTCAATAGTGCACGAGTGTATATATGAGTGTTTCACCCAATATACAAACAACGCTGACGACGAATGAGAAACAATGGGGGATCGGCTAGAATGATCTTGTTTGCATAATCCTTGCAAGCTCCTGTCAGATTCCATTCATTATTAGCATTTTTTGATGGACACTGTCAGAGCTCAGTAAGAGTTTACTAGGTCTACAGCATCTTGCACTAAAAAAAACATTGCGGTGAAACTTTCTCTTGAATTTTCCCCCCTTGGTAGCCGTTTCATCGTATTTATTGCCTTTGCTTTAAAAAAAAAATATTCCTTTGAGCCTAATCAAGACGTCAACACACTTTCCTATTTTCTTTGGAAAAAGACGTACAGTGTCTGCACTCTTGTCGGTCTGGTTGTTGTGTGTCTGTCTCCTTATTGGGCAAATGGAATAGAATCCAGAGAGCCCAGTGATGTCACAAAGGCAGCTCGGAGTTCTGGCTGAATAGGACGTTCCCTTTGGCAGACGCTTCAGGTCTTTGTCTTGTCCATCTTGAATGTTATGTCCACCTTCTTTTAGGGAGTCTGCTAACCGGACCATTCCTATCATCACCTCTCGGGAACCTCATGCACAGACGAGCAATCCAGTTTTATTCAGTTTTAATGTGCTGTCGCGTGGGTCCTCCAAGTCAAAATAGCACAAAGCATGCAGACGGTGCTAATGTTAGCAAGGCTGTAGTGGTTGCTGTCTTTGTATCTTTGTACTGCGCGCAGATGTAGGAAATAAAGGGAAAGAGGCCGTGAGACACGGTTCACAGTCCTGCACAGGTGACCCAGAATGCAATTATAGCAACAAAGAGGTTTGTTGACAGTGTTGTAAGCCACACGTCCCCCACTCCTAAGCTCCACCTACACCACAGATACTTTCTGGAAAAACTACCCAAAATGCACCTGTGAATCTGCACCTTCTGTTGTTGCACTTGTGCCTTTCTCATGACTAAATGGGTGCTTGAAATTGTCGGGACTCCTGTTAGCGTCGGGACTCATGTTAGTTCTCTGTATTTCTCTCTCTTTTATCATATGTGTTCTTGATCTTTTGTAAACAAGGTGAGGGTATGCATGACCGCGTCCTGTTCAGGGGGGAAAAACTGGACATGCGGGATCGCTTTGCATGACGCTGTCCTGGTTAAATCCCGCCAATTCATAAGACCCTATGGTCACAGTAAGACCCTATGGTCACAGTAATATGGTCGGTACATTATGCACATGGAGTCCAGCTAAGAAAAGCTTCCTCAGCCCTGAGTGACTGATTGGATGCCTTTCCTGATGGACATCTGTCTTGTTTAGTTTTTTCTCTGGTAACTGATATCCATATAGGGCAACATACTGACTTCACGTGGTTTTGCTAAATGGCTCCCCAGCGCACCGCTAATTTCTTGTAACAAAACCTGGGATGGCCCCGCCCCTCTCCGCCCTCGTGTGGCCGATCTAACCCTTAAACAAAGGTGCTTACATGCACTTAATGAATAGAACGAAGACGGCTGAAACCGACGTTACCCCCGGATCCACATACACACACACACACACACACAGTCATCCTTTAATAACCCGCATCACTGAGTAATGCTTTGGAATAGACATTATAATGGACTGGCAAACATTCATGCAGCTCGCTCGCTATGGTTTTGTTTGAGGTCATGTGATGTCTGTACGTGCTATATCGAGTTCCGAGATTAACATTTGAATTTCTCATGGAAGCCACGCCTTCCTGTGCAACGCAAGGTGGTTGGTATGGAGACGGATCAAAAGCTAAGCTTGCGTTCGCGCTTTTAAGCGAGCCTTCATGTAGTGCACAGACAGAGGCACGATGGTGCAGGCAGGCTAAGATAAGACCCTTCTCTGATGTATGGAGACGCTGGTCTGTCCGCGGTACCCAGCAGGATTGACGTACGGTTCAGCTCCAGTAGGTATCCGGGGGTGGAGAGGTGGGTTTGGAATGAGTGCTGGTGTGAGAGCTTGTCTCCTAGATTACATGTTTTTTAATCAGGGATATTATTGATGTCCTCAATTATTCATTATGTCATAGCTGTTTGGTTTGATGTTTCTTCTGTTTAACCCCAGAAAGTGCAAAAACCAAATGAATAAGTAAACTGAATTTAAAGTGAATTTAAAAGATGTAAGCTTTAATGAGAAATGCTAAATAGTGCTGTGAAGAAAGGTTAAAGACAAAAAGAGGTTGTGTACTTGATGGAGACTGTTGTGTCTGTAATGAAGTGTAGCAGGAAAAGTTCCTCAGGCGTCCCAAAACCAGACGCACGTCTCCTTCTTTGCTCCGTCTCCCCGCATGCCTGTCTTCTGTCCCCTCTCTTCCCTCCCCTCTCCTCTCTCTCACATCTTCTTTCTCTCCCCTTTCCCCTCCTCTCTGCCCCCTCTCACTTCTTCTCTCTCTCTTTTCCCTCTCCCTCTGTTTCCCATTTGTACATGCTCCACAGCGATGCAGCAGATTGGTGGTGGGTTGTCTGGCTTTGCCTCATATTTGTGTCTCTCTCTCTCTCTCTTTGTGTGTCTGTATTTTTGTGCAGTGTGTTGTGCTTTTTCCCCCCCCTTGCATAATGACATGCGCTCATCTGTGGATACGCCCAGGCAGCAGGCTCTCAGGGTGTAGCCCACACAGCCTCTCAGGGTGTAGCCCACACAGTAGGCTACAGCCTCTCAGGGTGTAGCTCACACAGTAGGCTACAGCCTCTCAGGGTGTAGCTCACACAGTAGGCTACAGCCTCTCGGGGTGTAGCTCACACAGTAGACTACAGCCTCTCGGGGTGTAGCTCACGCACAGCCTCTCAGGGTGTAGCTCTCACAGTAGGCTACAGCCTCTCAGGGTGTAGCTCTCACAGTAGGCTACAGCCTCTCAGGGTGTAGCTCACACAGTAGGCTACAGCCTCTCAGGGTGTAGCTCACGCACAGCCTACAGCCTCTCAGGGTGTAGCTCACACACAGGCTACATCCTCTTCAGGGTGTAGCTCACACACAGGCTACAGCCTCTCAGTGTGTAGCTCTCGCACAGACTACAGCCTCTCGTGGTGTGGCGATATGCTTACAGTCCATCCTCTTCATCATAACCCTAGCCAAACCGTAACAGTTTGTGTCGTAAAATTGTGCTTAATTTCTAGTTTATTGTTAGTAAATAACTGGAACACTTGTCATTTTCACGTTGATTTTAATTTTTAAAAAATTGAATGCATATATATATATAAAATCTTCATAGAAACGAATAACATAAGACGGTGCAAAGGTTGTGATGGTGCGGTCGTACTGGTTCCCTCCCGTGCTGGTCCAGCGAGACCCGCTGGGGGGCGGCCCAGTCCGGGCGGCCCCCACTTGGGCCTTCGTCGTTTGCCGCACTCTGCATCCTTAAAGAAACCTCGTTCCTTCTGGCCACCGTGCTGGTAGAATGGCGCGACGTCACATCGCTTCTAACGGGTGGCTTGGTCTCGCCACGGAGACGCGGCGGCAACGTTTACGCCGGCCGCGTCTCATTTAATAGCTAGTGCCCTTTAACAAGTGCACTTCCCCCTGAAGCCACTCCACACAGAAGGTACCCGGACACAGAGAACGTAATCCCACGGTTACATTTTGGCTCGGTGAATACATTTAAGATTATTAATCCCTCCTGTCGCTATCGTGATTATTGACCTTTTCATATAATTAATGATGTTCTGTGTTTTGTTGTGCTTGATTTGTTTGAGTAATACTGTCGGTTTTTTTTGTTTTTTTTTTTAGGGAAATGAAGCAAGTTATCCTCTGGAGATGTGTTCTCACTGTGAGTATCCGCCCGCTGGCCTCTTGCACTTCTCTGTGGGAAATCACACGGACTCTTCAGTGTTCTTCACGTTGGGCGGGTTGACTGTGGGTAGACGTTGCCTAATGTGCCCATAATGCACTGCTCCCTTTTATGGGTGAGGGTAAACTGTGAGGAAGGGTTATTGGCAAAGTTATGGCTCGCTCCGCTGGACCGCTCACCCATGTTTTTAATGGTGGGTTTTTATATGCAGGTCCCAGATCAGTTATATGACCCTTAAATGATGCTTCCAGTAGTTGAAGATGGGTAATTAGAGCGCAGGAGCTGATCCACAGTCAGATTGTCCCCACACTAACTGTATACAGCGATAACTTAAGAGTGTATGCAGAAGTGCAACTGAGATCAGTTGCAGCAGTTAACTTGAGGGCTTTTTGAATGTAGATAATATTAGGAGGACTGATCCTAGGTCAGTTGGGTAATGCAGGCAGGGAGGGTAACCAGAGCCCACAATGTGGCCTGGACGAGTGACTGATGGATGTTGGCGTGGCGACGGAGGCTATAAATGCCTCCTGTCTGGTAAAGGTCACACACGAGGGAGAGCCTCACTTATTTTTAGAGTGTGCGTGTGTGTGCCTGTACGTTCATGTGTGTGTGTGCGCGCATGTACATGCATGCATGCACATAGACACGTGTGTAAGGTGCACGCGCACACACACACACACACATGCATGCTTGTCTGAGTGTGTGTGTGCGTGCGCATGTACCTGCGTGTGCATGTATGCATGTCTGAGTGAGCGTGTGGTCATGGGGTTAATGGGGTTAAAGACTGTGTGTGTGTTGGGGGGGGGAGTGGCACTTCAGGACAGGTGATCTTACACCAGTAGTCATCAGAGCGGAGACTTAATGGAAGGTGTGTGCGTGTGTCTGGCGTGCTTGCAGGAAACGTCATAGGTTAGACGGGGGTCAGGTTGGCTATGTTTGGCCTTATGAGAGTGTCTGTCTGTCTGTGTGTGTGTGTGTGTGTGTGTGTGTGTGTGTGTGTGTGTGTGTGTGTGTGTGTGTGTGTAGCAGAAGGAAGCTTCTTAACTCGCCATGAATTTTGAAGTACTGTCCTTTTGACTTCAGACATCAGAAACATCAGACCACATGCACACAAGCACGCACTCATACAGCACGCACTCATACAGCACGCACTCATACAGCACGCACTCATACAGCACGCACTCATACAGCACGCACTCATACAGCACGCACTCATACAGCACGCACTCATACAGCACACACTCGTACTCACACACAAGCACACACTCATACAGCACACACAATAAGTGTAAAAGGAGTGAGAAGTCTGTAAGGGTGTGAGTGAACTGTCCACATTAATGTATTTCACTGTCTATCATCAGGAACTACACTACCCACAGCTCTCTGCTCTGTTCTAGTAAAGTCTCCATGGCAACTTCAACATCGGTCTCAAGCTTCTGAAATGACATTCATAAGGCTTAGATATATCTGTTAGTCTCTCTCTGTCTCTCTCTGTCTCTGTCTGTCTGCCTCTCTTGTCTCTCTCTGTGGGTGTGGGTGTGTGTGTGGGTGTGTGAGCGAGCAGTGGTGGCTTGCAGGGCACTTGAACAGCAGAAGTAGAATCAAAGTGTCCAGAGTCTTTTAGGTGTTTCTCATGCATCTCCGTGGTGATGGTCGTTAGCTAGCCACCGCTAACACTCCTGCTCCACTGATGCACTCTTCCCTCGGCAGGCCACACTAATCGTCTGCAGATTCGCTTTAACAGAGTGATCACAGGCCAGCTGGTGTGAAACTAAGCCACCTGTTGGTGAGCTGGGTGCTTAGCAACCATAACAACATCCCATGATCTTCCTGTAATTAGCACTTGTGGCCACAGAACTATCCGACGACATGGCTGACCCTCCTGTGAGGGGCCGTGGTCTGGCTCTGAGTTTGTCCGCTCCCTAAAGGCCGTTGGCTGACCGTGGACTCAGTGCTCGACCACGCCACTGTGAGCAGCAGAGCGGCCCTGGAGGGCAAGTCTGTCTGGACTGGTCTGTGTGTCGGGCAGTTGTGTAGACGTACCTCCAGGTCTGCCGCTGTTAGGAGGAGAGGGGGATGGGAGAGGAGCAGAGAGTGGAGAGAGCACTCATCACAGACAAGTGAAGAAAATCTCAGCTCTGTCAGAAATGTAGGGCTCTCCACACACCCCCACACACACCCCCACACACACACAGAGAAACATACACACACACACACTGCCTGGCCTTTTAAAAAATGGAAAGACGTCCCGTTGCCTTGGAAAATGTGTCAGTCTGTTTTGGGTCAAATCACTGCATCAAGCAGAGAAAACATCTAAAGAGATTACAGAAGCTGCTAAAATTGGGTTAAGAACTCATTATTGAACATTGGAAGGATAGTGGGGACCCATCGTCTTCGAGGAAGAACACGCAATGTGAAGGAACTTGTGGGACTGAGCAGCGGTGTGGCCTTCAGAAACCCACTAGTCAGTGAGGCGTACTGGGGGAGAGGCTTGAATTTGCTAGGGAGCGTAAAGATTGGACTCTGGAGCAGTGGAAGAAGGTCACGTGGTCCGAGTCCAGACCGACCCTGTTCCAGAGTGATGGTCATCAGGGTAAGACGAGAGGCAGGTGAAGTGATGCCTAGTGCCCACTGTACAAGCCCGTGGGGGCGGGGCTATGATCTGGGGGCGCTGCAGTTGGTCAGATCTGGTTCAGCAGTATGTGCTGAAAGAACATGAATATACTGAATGACCAGGTTATTCCAGTAGTGGATCCTCTCTTCCCTGACGGCACGGCCATATTCCAAGATGACAATGCCAGGATTCATTGGGCTTGAATTGTGAATCAGTGGTTCAGGGATCACGAGGCATCATTTTCACACATGGATTGGCCCCCACAGAGTCCAGGCCTGAACCCCTTTGAGAATCTTGATGTGCTTTGTACAGCGGTCAGATTCTACCATCACTGCAGAAGCCCGTTGAAACAACGCCAGAGTGAATGTGTGCCATAATTAAAGCTAAAGGCAGTTCAACTAAATATTACAGTGTGACCTTTTTATTGGTTGCGACTTTTTTTTTTTTTTTAGGCCAGGCAGTGTATGAGGGGGTGGGGCTAATGGGGGAGAGGGTAGGGTGTGTGTGTGTGTGTGTGTGTGTGTGTGTGTGTGTGTGTGTGTGTGTGCGCGCGCGCGCGCGCGCGGTTTGCCAGTAGTGACCTAGTTCAGTGTGCTGTTGCCACCACTTACCTGTTTTTCTCATCCTCTGGTTTGTGGCCTATGTCAGCATCCCTCTGACCCCACGTGCTCTTAGCTTCCTGGTGTCTAGATTCACAGAAGTGATGTTTTACCCCAGTAAGTAAATTCCCCAGGAAGAGACAGCCTTCTTGGGGTCATTGATGAAGTTAGCTGCATTAGCTGGAGCATATAACACAATGGTGTGCAGGGCTTGATGCATACTGGATATTTTCATGGTATTTTTGTGGTATTTTCATGGTATTTTTGTGGTATTTTCATGGTATTTTTGTGGTATTATCATGGTATTTTTGTGGTATTTTCATGGTATTTTCATGGTATTTTTGTGGTATTTTCATGGTATTTTTGTGGTATTTTCATGGTATTTTTGTGGTATTTTCATGGTATTTTTGTGGTATTTTCATGGTATTTTTGTGGTATTTTCATGGTATTTTTGTGGTATTTTCATGGTATTTTTGTGGTATTTTCATGGTATTTTTGTGGTATTTTCATGGTATTAAGTCTTTAGTGTTTTATTAGATGAGCAGAATTCCAGCAGGTAACTCGTGTGCTCTTAGCTGCTCTGGGCACTGAACAGTTCGGCCATGCAGCACGATGTACACGATACACAGACGTGTTTGTGCTGCTGTGCCTCTATGGGCAGGAGTCAGAGCGACAGGTCACACGAGGACAGCTGAGACGAGGAGGAGTGATGCAGAGGGAGTGTGTGAGCGGAGGAGTGGTGTGTGTGAGCGGAGGAGTGGTGTGTGTGAGCGGAGGAGTGGTGTGTGTGAGCGGAGGAGTGGTGTGTGTGAGCGGAGGAGTGTGCACTCCAGACCTGGGAGAGATGGTCAGGAGGCCCCAGAAGGTGGAGGAGCCTTCAGAGTGGTTCAGTAGTTCTGTACAGACTTAAGGCCTGAAACACACACTTCTACTACATATTAATATTAATGCATTACATAGCATAATATTAATGCATTACCCTTGCTATGCACATCTAGTGTAATCTGCATAAACGTGCAAATAGGACCTTATAGTGTCCATGGTTTCATACATGCTTACATGTGTAGATATGACTGGTGAAAGTGAGGATGTGTATGTACACATGCACACACACACACACACACTGTTATGATAAGTGTGCCTGGGTGTTCATGTAGTACAAACAGATAGAACTCTGTTTTGTATGCACACACACACACAAGCACATACACCAAGAAGCTGCCTTAATATTCACTCATGCAGACCTGTATTTTGTATTGTGTTAGTATAAACACAGACACACGCACACCGAGGGTACAGGTTGACTGCCTGAATATCCAGGTTACATCCAAACAGATGGCTATTTTGTGCATTTAGTTTTGCTCATTAGAGCAAACCCCTGCACTTGCACGCACCCACACATCATTGAGTTACTTGTGTACAGGGTGACATCTAGTGGCCGCTCCCTGTCATGACCTATTCAATTACAGACGCAGCTCCTTCCTTGTTAGCCCAGTAATGCGATAAAGACTGTGTGAGTGGTTGGGTCTCTCTCTCAATCACATACAATCTCCTTCTATCCCCTCACAAATATCAATAATTTATCAAATTTATCTATTTGAGAATTTGTTAAGCTAGAGATATTTGATGTATCTCTCTGTGACACGCTGTTCCATCACGAGATGCTACTCACCGTGTTTGATTTCCTCTGCTTGGGCGGCCTGACCTTTGCTCTCGGGGCATTGAGGGTGTCTCTGGTCTCTAGTGCGGTGCTGTTCTCACTGACGCCGTCCTCCCGCTCTGTCTTTCAGTTGATGCAGATGAGATTAAGAGACTAGGGAAGAGGTTTAAGAAACTGGACCTGGATAACTCGGGTTCACTCAGCGTGGAGGAGTTCATGTCCCTACCGGAGCTCCAGCAGAACCCGCTGGTCCAGCGGGTCATCGACATCTTCGACACGGATGGCAACGGAGAGGTGGATTTCAAAGGTGTGTTCATTCGTCCGTTTGGTGTGTCAAAGTGACAGTAAAGTTACAGCTAAAGTGTTAAAATTGATTTGCTAAATTTCCTTCGGGATTTCATTCTCTGAGAATGTCTTAGCTCCTCCCTTTCTAAAGGCCAGAGTGATGCTAGCCAATCACAGATGTCTGTGCCGTGCAGTGCTGGCCAGCAAGCGCCAATCTGCTGATCACATGCAGCTGTTCTGTCAGACTTATGATCATGGATCTGTACTTAGTTCGTCTTAATTCTGTCTTGTTCCCCCTCTTTATCACGCCCAACCCTCCCTGGATCCGCAGAGTTCATTGAGGGTGTTTCTCAGTTCAGCGTCAAAGGGGATAAGGAGCAGAAACTCCGCTGTGAGTAAAGCAACGTCACGCCATTCCACGACCCAATCACATCCACGCACGCCATTCCACGACCCAATCACATCCACGCACGCCATTCCACGACCCAATCACATCCACGCACGCCATTCCACGGCCCAATCACATCCACGCACGCCATTCCACGACCCAATCACATCCACGCACGCCATTCCACGACCCAATCACATCCACGCACGCCATTCCACGACCCAATCGCATCCACGCACACCATTCCACGACCCAATCGCATCCACGCACACCATTCCACGACCCAATCACATCAGTACATCCCATTCCACAGCCCAATCACATCACAGAACCCCAAAAAGCTCTCAACACAACCGTTTTCTTGCCCTGTGACTTAAATGGCATTTTAGGAAGCAGCGTTGCTTTTTTTCTAAGCTCTGCAGTGAACAGACCACTTTGCTATGACACCAACCTATTCAAGACACTGTTTAGTTACCATAATATTAGAAGGTGTTATCACACACATTCTGTTTATTCTGTTTGCACAATTCTATGAAACACTTCACAAAAGATTTGAAGTTTTGAATTTGTGTATAATGGCACTTGTGGACTCTCTTCTCTGGACCGGTATTACTGGCATCCTCTACAGCCACTGACAACACAGTGATTGCTCTGCTGTTGCTAATAATTCCCTGCACAATTCTGCTTACCTAGCCATCTACCAACCTCCTCCAAGGTTGCATCAGCAGGGTTAAGCACTGAAGTCAAGATTAGGGTGGAGGGCCTTAAAGGGCCTGTATTGTGGAATTGCTGAATTGTGAAATATGCATATTCTGCATATTCAGCTGTTTAGCCCTGCCCACTTGTATTGCAGTCCTCAGGTGTTTTTCAGCTCCAAGTGCTTTTTGAATGAGGCACAATACAGAGCAGCCAATCAGAACAGAGCTGATTTAATCATTTTGCAGTGATGTGCTGCAGAATATACACTCAGTGGACAAATGTATTGGGACACTCCTCTTGATCACTGAATTCAGGTGTTTCATTCTGTCAACTTCGCCAGAGGTGTATACAGTGAAGTGAAATACCACAACTACACTTTATACACCATATAAAGTGTAGACAAACATGTAATGCAGGACCAATGAGAAGATGTAGAGCAGCACCACCCAGTGCGGAACACAGTAAAGTGGGTGGATGTGCAAAAGGATGTAGCGCACAGAGATTTTACCAGATACAGCATGCAGCAGTCACTGAGTATACCAGTTTTAAAATGAATAATTGTTTAATGTAATATCTGGTTGGTTGTAAGGGCCTGAACGCTCCGGGCCCGCTCACAGACAGTAGGAGTCATCTTCTAGGAAACCTTACTGTGAGCAGATCTGAGGGCAGCATTGTGTATATCCTCAGTGAACACCGTGCTGCTCAAAGATCTGCTGCTCCATGCGGTTAGACTGAGCGACACGCACCAGAAACAACCCTCCTCTTTCCTTGTTGCATCATTCATTCTTTGTGACATCATTCATTGTGACATCATTCTTTGTGACATCATTCTTTGTCCTTGTTCCGTGCTCACAGTCGCGTTCCGGATCTACGACATGGACAAAGATGGCTACATCTCAAACGGCGAGCTCTTCCAGGTCCTGAAGATGATGGTGGGTAATAATCTGAAGGACACGCAGCTGCAGCAGATCGTTGACAAGACCATCATCAACGCCGACAAGGATGGAGACGGCAGGATATCATTCGAAGAGTTCTGTGCGGTGAGGAGGGGAGGGAACTCCTGTTAGAAGGGTGTTTTGTTTCAAATTCATTTGAACCCCCCCCCATTTGAACCCCCCCCCCCCCATTCACTTCTAATGTTATTCTCCTTTGTCTTCCAGGTGGTTGGCGGTTTAGACATTCACAAAAAGATGGTGGTGGATGTGTGAATGGACAGGTGGCGTTTCTCATCCTCTTTTCTTCTTGTTTACCCTCCTTCTCCCTTTCTCTCATTGCATCCAACTATCCGATTCCCCTCTTTTGTTTTCCCTCTTTCTCCTTTTTTTCCCAGTAGAAGTGTTTTGTTTTGTGTGACCACACCTCACCCATCTGCAAAAAAGCAAAACAAAAAGAAAACACAGAAACTCGGAAGACACCAACAGTCTGAAGTGTTATTGAGCATTATGGTCTTTCCCCTCCTGCTGGTGAGAAATGAGGTTCCGCAACACTGAGCAAGCGTTTCAGTTTAGTTCAGTTTGGAAAGGAGGGGAAATGGGAGTGTGGGTGCGCGTGTGTGTGTATGCGTGTGTGTGGCTGGGTGTGCAAAGTGCACGCATGTGCAAGTGTGCATACTACATGTTCCAGTTTGTTCCTTTTTTTCTTTCATGTTTTTTGAATGGGGGACTTTGTATATTTATTTTGCTCTTGTTTTTAAGTTTGAGAGTGTGCAGGGCAGTGAGGCTGTAGACATGGAACGTGACTTACTTGATTATAACGTTCCACAGTAAACGCACGTGTGATTGATCAGAATACTTAAACGCATACAAATCACCGCCGCACACTGTTTAGTATTGCTGGGAGATCGGCTCCGTCGTGAGGCACTTCACGGAGTCCACCGCCGTGAACGTGCCACCACTCATCCTTGTTTTGACCTGTTTCCAGTGCAGGCAAAATAGTTGAGTTTTGCTTCAGATGTCACGATGGGGAAAGGTGATTGGTGTTTCGTGACACGGGAAGTATTTGTGTGTGTGTGCACACACGTGTTTGTGTGCACGCTGCCCTGTTTATACTGTCAGAATGTAAAAATACAGCCCGCCCTTTGTGATATCCACCGGAGCAGGATCAATGCAAAAACATTTCAAGTTGTGCACATACACAATTATGGTTTACCACATATATATATATATATATATAAAGGATTAGGGTTTCCAACAGTCAGATAGTGACACCGCTACAGGATAGAATCGTGCCATCTGCGTCCATATAATCAATACTGTACATTTTTGCGTTTATCAAGTTTTGCAATATTATTATAAGAGAATATGCTCGTTCAAAATTATGAATGGAGGTTCAACACATTCTGTTGCATAAAAACACAACATTGTTTAGATGTTTTTTTATCTGCTTGACGTTCCATTTGACTGCAGGCAGTGATTAATTCATGTTTGTATATCAGAAACTTAGAGAACTAGGATAAATTGGTTACTCTGAGGATAAGCGGTTAGCGTTCATTAAACATAGCTGGAGACATCACGGCAGGCTAGCAGAGTGTTCATTTGTGCGGTATTTAAATTCGATGTACGAACGTTCTTGGGAGTGACTTTAAACTGTAGAACCTGACTGGATTTTTTTCCTTTGATCCTACAATGTAACGGTTTTTCTCTAGCTTTGTATTTTAATGCCGCCAGTGCGTTTTGGTAGATTTAGTTGCGAAAAAGACCGTGAACGAGAGTTAAAAAAAAAAAAAACATTACCTGCTCTACCTTTTTTGCTTTAAAAACGGATGCCCCCACGCCCTGAGTTCGGCATTCCGCTGCGAGACTCTGTGGATATTTCCTAGTCTACGTCTTTTAATACTCCGAGCGCGCCTCGTGCATTCGCTGGCAGCTGGTCACGTGCACCCAGCGCGAGTACGGGCGTTAAAACGGCCCCTTCTGTGGCGCGTGAGCTCGCGCGTCAGCTGTCTCTCCTTACCCGCGTGCTGCACGACGATGGCTCTTACTATGTCCTTCCGAAAGACCATTAAGGTCTTGTGATGTGCTTGCATGATACGGGAGGGTGTCTTTTCTTTTCTTTTTTTCCTAATATTTTTTCCTTGTGCATGTAGGTCTGACTTTTGGAGAACGATCCTCCTGTTTACATATGAATCGTAAAATTAATAGTATATGAATGACAGTTACATATAAATATATGGATGTTGCCAAACTTTTGGTTAATGTTTTAAATATGGAAATGATTAAAAGATTCTCCACTACATGTATCCATGATTCTTATGATAATTAAATGAATATAATAATCTGAATCATTGTGACGTTATTCAACAGAGCTTTACCATAGCGCCTCTTGAAGCCGCGTGCTGTTAAAAGGGGTCCACGTTTTGTTTTGGGTTTTTTTCTCATCCGTTTCATTCATGATTTGGTTGGGTTGTTTTGTACAGACTTTGTTATTAACACGTAGTTTGATTAGCGCTTTTTTTTGCTTTTTGGTTCAGTGCTTTGTATAACTTAAGTTGGGGGTATCTCGTATACTGTAGGTGAGACGATGGTGGGTGTTGGGCGGGGGTTGAAAAGCTGGGGGGGTTTGAAAACAATGAAACAACTTTTCAGTCTTAGCGTTTGTTTTTAGACCTGCTCTTCATCTCTGCATGCTGCGTCATATGTCGTGGGATCCATTGAAATGTCACTCATGACTATGAGAAATAAAACATTGGAAACTTGTAAGATACGTTTGTTCTTTTTTGTAACACCCCCCCCCCTCCTCAAACACGCACACTAATACTAATTCATTATTGTGTTGGGCAGTACTGTGACGGTAGCGGTTGACATGCCTTCATGAGGGGCGTAAGCACAGTTATCTGTTAGGGACTTGTTAGGCTTTCAAAATCCGAGAAAACTAGAAACTGGAATATCACGGCCAAGTTACACTTACGCGTACACGATACGGTTGTGACGTTGGCAATATTTTTATTTAGATTTATGAAAGTTAATATTTAATATCTGTATTTATATCGAGCCTTTGTTGTACACAAGATCGCTTTATAGGCCTACATCAGAATTCACGAAGGGGAAAAATATATCGTCATTAAGATCAACTTGAAGCTTGCGCATCATTTATGGGAACGTAGCAGTGGTAGAGCTATATCATCCGGGCCTATGACACTTATTCTCGTCCCGGAAAACAACTTCTGTAAGACCTGCTGTTCTAAAATCGTTCACTAAAAATAACGGCCGATCATAGTGTGTGAACTTTTCGTTTCTCGAGGTGGAGAAGTTTCGTAGTTTTTGAAAGCTTAATCGGTCGGCCCCGTTGAAGTGAGCTCATGCACTTTGAGAGGCTACGGAGGAGCGGTTTGTCAACCAAAAGGCAGTTGGCCAGGTGGCGAATTCACTGCACGCGAAGCAGTACAGCAGAGCCACCACTTGGTGGCAGCAAAATACAACTGACTGGTTTGCATCTTCGAGTTTTAAAGACTCTAGGATAGTCCGTTTTGTATCAAAGATCCTGAAGACCTTACGTTTCAGTGTGAAAATCCTCATACTTTAATGTACAGTCATGCAATGAAATATAGACCCCAAAAATGCTTTCATGTGAGTACAGAGACGTTTACACCCGCTGTACAAGCTCTCTTTTATTAGCCACGTCATTAGTCAGTGTTTCCGGGGTTTTCTTAATTGTAGTCGTGTCGACGGAGGTCTTTTTGAGCAGTCACTACGGATTAAACAACGCATTCGTTTTCCTGCACCAGGAGGTTGAGCCTCTCTCTCACCCTTCTCCCTACTGAAGGTTTATGACCTATAAGTTCTTATGTTTTCTCAACTGCTGCTTTCCAGAAGCAATACATTCAGAATTTTCCCGAACAGTGAGAGAAACATAGTAAGTAGCTTATAAAATGTACTTTTTCATTTGCACATGACTTCAAACAAGATATACCCACCATCAACCCATTAATTCCGTTTCCTGTGTTTTGACTCAGAAGAACGACATCACAGGTTGACAAACATTTTCAAACGCAGTCTTATGTTTTCCTCCCCGTGTTGGACCGTGCTCGGAAGAAAACAAAGAGCACGGAGAGACCGACACGGAGACGCAATACCCACCTTATCAGTCATCATCAGGTTAGGCCTAGCAGACAAGTTAGAACCTCTATCAATTACAGCTATCCTGCATACACAAACAAACGCGCGCGCGCGCAGCTCGCGCTCTCCCCAACTTTCAGCCCCTTGCCCTCACACACACACACACACGGATTCCTTTTCTAACCTGCGCAGGAGAACCGCTTCTCTGTCTCGGTGTCGGCGACGGCGGCCGATATTCCGTATCATTATCTGCAACGATCGGGAAAGAGAATAGTTGATGAAAGTGAGAAGATCGGAGTAAAGCGGATAGGGTTCAAGTGGAGTTCACGCGCACTCCTAGGTGACTTTATTTCGGCGCGCGAGACGCTGATAAGCGCGTTTATCAACAGGGGAAAAGGACACTGACGACACAGGAATGCTATTTTAAGCCCGTTTCAGATTTTCTTTCGGTCCCTTTTAAGGCGAAACGTCAGACCAGGCCTTACTGTAGTGGTACAGTGTGTTAATCGAAGCCGTTGTGTACTTGAAAACGTCAGGCTCGACTGGTCTTGTGTTGTCAGGCTCAACAATAGTTAGAATGCTAAAGTAAACTTTCACGTCAAAGGGCACACAAGACTTGATTTGCTTCATATTTAATAAATTCCGTTACACGTTTTTTTTAGTATTTTGTGTACGAGTGAATATAGACCGTGCAAAGTCAAATGCCACATAAGATCTTTAAACCCAACGCATCCTGTTTTTTTTTGCATCCGGCTGTTCATTTATTTATAAGACCCTAATATGGAGTGATCAAACATCACTGTAGAAGTGCTAAACCGAGCCTTGTGAGCTTGGACTCGGCTACTTCTATTGTGCGGTATTAGTATGTGACTTCAGTCCCTAAACCCCAGTGAGACTACCCTTCCCCTCAGCCCAGACGAGCGTCACTTTGTTTCCTTGTCGCTCGCCACAACACAAGCACCTGAAAAGCCCCGGTCGCTTTTCTTATGTAGATTAGATTAGTATATTAAAAATTCATAGACCTAAAACCTACGATCATACACTACAACCTTCACCAGTGCAAACATACACGCGGACAGGATGCACGTTGAGAGGTGACTACCGAGCTCGTCAGTTAAACGACGCCTGCGTTATGGCCGCAGGGCCTCTTTATTTATTGATTTTTTTTTACTGCGCACTACCGTTGGATATGATTACACGTCCGCGGACTGATAACGAGAGTCGCCTTTCAGGTGCGCTCAGGTGTGCCGCTGTCGGCCGGGGGACAGCGGCGTCACGCAGGTGTCAGTGAGTTAATAAGAGAAGCGTTGGTGTGCCCCCGATTGAGGGGGTGACTGCGCACGAGCCGCGCCCTCGCCAAGGTCCACCTCAGTCTAGACTCGCTGGCTAATGGTTGAGGACGCGGTGACTGTCTGAAACCAATTGAATCTCAATATTCTAAAGCCTAATCGATCTACAAAACATCAGTCCATGCATCTTAAATTTCGTTGCATTTACACGGATCCATGGTGGGGGATCAAATTCTATGCAACACATGTGCAGGCAAATCAAAGAAACTCTGAATTTACCTGTGTTGCAAATTCCATTAAAATATACACTATATTTCCAAAAGTATTTGCTCACCTTCCTTGACTCACATATGAGCTTCACTGACATCCCATTTCTAATCCATAGGGTTCAATATAACGTTGGTCCACCCTTTGCAGCTAAAACAGCTTCAACTCTACTAGGAAGGCTGTCCACAAAGTTTAGGAGGTTATTTATTGGGATTTTTGACCATTCTTCCAGAAGTGCATTTGTTAAGGTCACATACTGTTGTTGGACCGAGAAGACCTGGCTCTCAGTCTCCGCTCTAATTCATCCCAAAGGTGTTATATCGGGTTGAGGTCAGAACTCTGTGCAGATCGGTCAAGTTCATCCACAACAGACTCTGCCATCTATGTCTTTATGGACCTTGTTTTGTGCACTGGTGCACACTCATGTTGGAAGAGAAAGGGGCCAGCTTCAATCTGTTGGGAGCATGGAATTGTCCAGAATGTCTTGGTATGCTGAAGCATTCAGAGTTCCTTTCACGGGAACTAAGAGGCCGAGCTCCTGAAAAACAACCCCACACCATAATACCCCTCCACCAAACTTTACACTTGGCACAATGCAGTCAGACAAGTACCGTTCTCCTGGCAACCACCAAACCCAGACTCGTCCATCAGATTGCCAGATTGAGAAGTGCAATTCATCACTCCAGAGAACACACCTCCACTAGTCTAGAGTCCAGTGACGTTGTGCTTTACACCACTGCATCCGACGCTTTGCATCGCACTTGGTGATGTATGGCTTGGATGCAGCTGCTCGACCATAGAAACCCATTCCATGAAGCTGTCTGTGCACTGTTCTTGAGTTAATCTGAAGGCCACATGAAGTTTGGATATCTGTAGTGATTGACTCTACAGAAAGTTAGCAACCTCTTCACACTATGCACTTCAGCGTCCGCTGACCCCCCTCCGTCAGTTTACGTGGCCTACCACTTTGTGACCGAGTTGCTTTAGTTCCCACAAAATTCCATTTTCTTATAAAATGCTGACAGTTGAGTGTGGAATATTTAAGGAAATTTCACGACTGGATTTGTTGCACAGGTGACATCTTATCACAGTTCCACGCTAGAATTCACTAAGCTCCTGAGACCTTTTCTTTCACAAATGTTTGTAAAAAAGTCTGCATGCCTAGGTGCTTAATTTTATACACCTGTGGCCATGGAAGTGATTGGAACACCTGATTCCGATAATTTGGATGGGTGAGCGAATACTTTTGGCAATATAGTGTATTTCTAAAAGTACTTCTTCATAGAGACAAACACTGTTTTTTTTCTTTTAAAAATAATTATATGGTTATTTTAAAAGGGTTGAAGGTAACAAATGTATTGCCAGGATTAAGGATTGGAGCTCTTATTTATTTTTGCATGTGTACAGGAAATAAACATTGCTCGAAGACACTGAAACAAATTAAAATAATCTAGAACTTCCATCATTTATATTTGAAGACTGGAAACATTCTTGCGAACAGCAAAGCCAACTAAAAAGGTGGTAAGCTATGTTGCAAAACAGAAAAAATATTGATTATATGTTCAAATAATCCCAGGTTTCTATAGCTAGTGCGTGATGTCCTTAACAGAATGTGTTTCGTTAACAAGCACATGTTGAGATTCACCTCTAAACTTCAACTTCTCCAAAAAAAACTACCAATCTCTTTCCATGCTGCTACATTGCAGTGTTGACGCACACCACAAAAGGCCATGGTGCTGTGACATCATATTGGAGTTCAGATGTTCTGATTGGCTAACATCCGGAGTCTCCGCCTTTCCATGGCTTGCCGCTTCTTCTGTTCAATCTCTGCATCGCTACACCTTCCCATTGTTGCTACCGTCATCTGAGTGATGTCTGGGCCAACAGAGAAAACCAATCACTCACACCTTCACACACTGATCCAATAAATGTTCATGAAATCATTCTGTTTACACAAGTATTCATTCATTCATCTAGTAATTCCATGACTCTACAACATGTTACTTCAGTCACTGTTTCTTTTCTTTTATTTGCGATTGTAAACTATCCCCTGATTATCAAAGTAACTTTTATAGCTTCAGTCCCTTGTGTAATTGTGCTTTTGTAAAAATAAATAAATAAAAAATCCAAAACTCAGAATGTGCCAAGCTACTCATTCACTCATGTTAAAGGACTTACCTTTGGACATAGGTGCATTATTAAAGGTGCTATAAGGCTTTTTGAAGTGATGGTCTTCTGGAACCCTTCGACATGATTGGTGGGAGGTGGCCACACCCCTCTCGCAATCCTGCGGCTGTACCGCAGTACCTCCGGCTGTGCTAGTCACTCCCAGTGGTCTCTTAACATGGGTGAACCTGTAAGGCCCTTTAGTTGAGCCACTGGATTTTGCCACCATGCTGCTGACCTCCATATTCCCTAGTGAGGTGCTCCCGTAGGTAAGTGCAGTGCCCCCTGCTGGAGAGGCAGGTTCCAGCGTAGATACTGGGATATGTGTATTTAAAGCATCATGGGTCTTGGTAGGATTCCCATTCTTAGTTGAAACATTAGGTGTATGTCTCTGCCATTCACGTACTCTCACACTGGCGATGACGTTCTGAGCAGTAACCGTGGCGTAGGGGAATGCCCCGCCCTGCACACAGCCGTTTTTCATTTTGGACATCCCGCCGTGAGCCTCCAGAGCGTGGTCTGGTTTAGACGTGGACTCTTCCACTATTTCGCACGCCTCACAAAGCAGACTGTCATCATCTGCCCCATCGTCCCAGATGTCATCAGATGCAAAGATGGAGTCCAGGTCATCATCCGGGATGTCGTCGAGGCCGACGCCTTCGGTGACCAGGCGGTTCTTCTCCTCACAGACTGTGGCGTCCTTATGCCAGAACCCAGAAAGAGCAGGTGCAGCAGATGATGATGAACCAAAGTGATTATAATCCAACAAGGTTTTATTTACAGATTCAGCTCTCCGTGTAGAGGAAACGTTGGTCGTTCCGGATGGCCGCTGCATCTGGGTTGATGTATTCCGCTTCTGCTGATTGGCCTCCGCCGGCATTTGTCTTCCTAAAACATCCTCGTTGGTAGGTAACACATTCCACTGTTGGTCAGGATGACCCCAGGATGAACCAGGGTCCATCTGAAAGGTGTGTCTGCTTTTGAGCCTCTGGTTTGGTCCTTGTGAACTGCCGTACTTCACGGTGTTGCCAGGTTGCTGGCGGCGAGTGGCATTTGTCGTGCTGCTGTTTGCGTTCTTGGAGAAAGCGCTACCTCCGTTTCTGTTTGTCTGTTTCTGCGTGGAGCTGCATTGCGGTGTGGAGAAGAGCTCGGGGTTTTGTGTCATCTCAAACGCCAGCGAGTCCTCCAACAAGTCATTGCTCCAGTCGTCCTCGAAATCGTCAGCTGTGCTTACACCTGGCTTGCTGTTGCCGAGCGGCAACGCATCGGCAAGCGCCTTAGCGACGTCTGCATCCGAGTCGTCGCCACACAGCGCCACCATGGAAACAGACACGTGAGCTGAACTTTTATCGTTGCTTTGTGCACAGGTGAGATCTGTGTCCATGGCTGCTTCAGGTCTGCTATCGGCTACGTGCTGAAAGTGTCCACTTAAACCCTGGCTGAGGAAACCATTGCTACTGGCCTGTAGAGTTGAGCAATCAAAGAGCAAGTCCAGTTCATCCTCATCCTCATGGAAGAAGGCCACGTCATCCGATGGATCGACATCCTTCATTCCACCCTCCTCTGAAAGCTCCGTCTCCCTCTCGGCTTTGGGGTCTCTGGCCTGTAGCGGTGCTGGTCGGTCATTCTCCTGGTCCTGGTCCATAACGTCCACAGATGCCTCCGAGGTCTGACGTCTGGGAGGAGCTTTCTCAGCTTGGATCATGTTGAAATCAAACTGCTTTGCTAACTTCACCAAGTCGTCCACGACACTTTGCCTGTGGAACCGTACAAATATGTGGAGTGAGATCATTTTTGAGTGTTATTGATAGAATAGCAAAAAACATTAATATATATATAGACTCCCTTTTATATCTCCATGTTAGTTTCATACTTTTATATTAGTTTCCATATAGATCACAATAAATACAGAACATGTTCACAGCAAACAAAGAACATGTTAATAACTAAATAATAAGCCTGAGGTTTAAGAGAGTAACGGGCAATTGTATACAACATGCTGCAATAATAACAGTAAGTGGACCTTGTTGATTTGGGCCTGGTCGTGGGCTCTCGAACCTCTGGAGTACACGGTACAGCACTGTCCCCAATCCACTGTAGCAAAGACAGCTCTGCTTCCCCAGGTCTCCTGCTCTAGAAATACATAACCACACCGCTGTGATAAAAAGGTGGCCATTTAAAATAGGGATAACAGCATACAAAATTGTTGTGCATTTCTGAAAACCTTTGGCGCTATCCGACTGACGATGTCAAATATATCCACCGATTTTATATTAGTAGTTCTCCTTCGGCTGCGTCCTGGGAAATAGGAAAGACAGGATACGCAAAAATGTGTTAAATACAAAAAATGTCAAATAACAGCTAGCCTGAGATAACTAAACTAAGAGAACTAAGCCTATGACTATATCTCACTACTTAGTGTAGTTACCCAACTACACTTCCTAAGTACCAATAATGTTACATAACCCGTTGCTGGTTAAACTTGCCATTCCTAAAAGGGGCCGCTGGAGACGTTGGGTCCCAGATGATGTCCTGTTGACACTCGAGATCATTGTTAGGAGACTCGATAGTGGTCCAGCTTCGGAATCTGCTCGTTGGCAGACGTGTCGGTGTTTTCCAATCTGACCAGAAACGCAAAGCCAAACCATGAGACCAAACGACAAACTAGCCAGAAACACAGCCGTACCTCCAGTTTAGCAACGCATCGCTAAGAATCTTTTATTTTTGGTGGAGTTGGTTCAACACTGCTAGTTAGCGTTAGTATTAGTTTGACAGTGAAACAGCCGAACCTAGCCGAACCGGTACCTGTTTTCTCTGCGCTGCTCGACGGGCCCTGATTTACAGGTTGTTGCTGGCTCGCCCTCGGACTTCTCTTGAGTCGGTTTATTTTTGCTTTGCTTTGGACAATTCTTGAAAGTTCAGATTGATCACATTCTTCCGGATAGTTCTTCTTTCTGTCATTCATACTTTGCTTATTGTTAAAGGAATCTACATCGCAACTGACCATATACCGAGGAGGTTACGACTACTCGCTAGCTAGCTTGGCTAATTCCGCTATGACGCGTTTAGATGTTTTGCCGCTTCAAGCGAACCGCCATAACTGCCCCTTTCCCATGAGTCAGTGCGCGCGTATGTTCAAGGACACGCAGTGTGACCAGCAGTGCAGCTGGGAGGACAAATCTGAGTGTTACTTTAATACGGCTCCTGTCTTTTTACAGTACAAGGACAAATATTTCTTGTTTCTTGTACACGTTGTTAAATATTAATGTGTTCATAATAACAATATTATTGTTGTTGTTGTTCTTCTTCTTCTTGTTATGCAGCCTGTAAATAATCTGATTTATAAAGGATAGCACATATAAAGTCATGGTCATGTCTGATTTTTACAGATTAATATTATATTATTATATATGCGATGAATGATAAGATAGCTAAGAGAGACTGTTTTGCTTGAGGATATTTTAAAAATTATAAGTGTTTTATTACTAAGACTAAAATAATCACCTTACTATATTAAATACTTATATTAAATACCTCCACAAAAGACAGGGTGGGGATTAAAACCCTGACTGTAGGCTTATTGGTCTGTGAGTGTTCTGTCCGCTCTCACACATTCACTTTTATGTGCTCACAAATAACCCCAGTGTCCCCTGCCAATGCCCGGTCATACATCATAAGATAAGTGGGCTCTGTCATGTATGTAAGCTAACCCGACTATGAGCTTCTGTATGCGTTTGTGTGTGTGTGTGTGTGTGTGTGTGTGTGTGTGTGTGTGTGTGTGTGTGTGTGTGTGTGTGTGAGTATGAGTGTGTGTAAAATCTATGCTTACTTTATAGCATGGTAAAATCAGCACTGTTTAATTAAGTGTTCACTTGAGTCCAGTTGTACTTGTATGGGGTAAATGTAAATTCAAATAAACATGTTAAGGGTTTCTTTAAGACTTAAGTAGTATTAAACAGTCTTAAGTAGTGTTAAAGATGACAATAATCACAAATATTTTGTGAGATTTTCTTACTACCAGTTACTGCTGTGTCCCAGAGTTATTGGTGTTGTCTGCCACTGACACTGCAATGATAGTTGGCCGTTTCATTAACAGATGGCCTAACTTAACCCCCGTCTCAGTTGTAACGGGCAGCTGCAGAGTAGGCAACTCACACCTATAGTATCACAGTGTTCACAGGAAAGACTAGAGCAGTCCCAGTTCAGCTCTGCACTGTATATCATGCTCAGCCCTGCTGGTCGAACCCGTGGTGCCGGATCATTGGCAACAAGGCTGAATTCACGGGTTGGTCTGTGCATTGATCCACAGTCACTAAATCTCTTGAACAGTTTGACTGCCTCACGGATACGATGACAGTTGAACAGAATCACTCCGCCTCTGCTGCTATGGCTACTGCTGTGTTTAACTGTTCTTTATGGCTCTGACCGCACAGAGTGTAACTCTCTCCCTCTCACGCGCACAGACACACACACACACACACACACACACACACACACACACACACACACACACACACACACACACACACACAGCTCCGTGAAGTGTTTTTCTTGATGGATGATCTTTCTCTGGACTAGTGTGTTATTGAGCTCGGTGATTTACTGATTAGCCCCAGTTCACATTGCCTTCTCCCTCTGTTGATGTCACCAGAAAAGGTGGCTAACAATCTCTGTCACTCCCTGATTAAAGAAGTCTTTAGTCTGAGAGTGTGTTTGTCCATGTCTATGTGTCTGTGTGTGAGTGAGTGAGAGAGAGAGAGAGAGAGAGAGAGAGAGGAAGAGGCAGAGAGAAAGAGATAAAGGATGCAGTCAATAATGAAATAAAGATAATTTGTTAGCCCTTAATGTTAGTCCAGCTCATATTAGTAGTCTAATCAGCTTGCACCTTCAATATAATTCAGATAATATACTGTTCAGTATAGCCAGATTACTGTGTCCAGAATATCCAGACTGCTGTGCTCAGTACAGACAGTTTTCTGTGTTCAGAATCACATTTCTAGTCAGCCATGTTCAGCCCTCAAACTTAAAGATACCAGGCAGATGACCAGTCCATGATAAATACTCCAGGTATACTCTGCTCTCCTATGAGGCCATATGTCTCATGATAAGCATCAGACATATATAACTGAACACCGATGACAAGGTCTCGCATCCAGTCAACAGCAGTGAGGTCATTTGGTCAGCAGAATTAGGCGCATGTTTGACATCGGTTGAGACGTTTTATGCACATTTGCTTTCTTTTTTTTTTTCAAATGACAAAGTAAGAAATTTCATGAGATGGGTCCAAAGAACAAAAAATGAAGCTGATTAAAATGACCACATGCAAAAACAAAATAGCCTTTTGTTAATCTTTCCTAAACCTGTGATTGAATGTAAACACATTTCCCACATGGAGCCCTGTCTCTCCTGGTGTCTTAAACAAATGTGTTGTTTTTTTACACGTTTTTTTTTCGTTGATGAAATGATGTTAATGAGTTAAATGAGCGCTACTTCCTGCTCTGCTCCTGTATCATGTCATGGGTCATCCTACAAACACGCTATATACACGGTACATACACACTACATATACGATACATACACACTATAAAAACACTACATACATACTACATATACGGAACATACACACTACAAAAACACTACATACATACTACATATACGATACATATACACATGCGCCGTAACCGATCCAGTATAACGGACTCTTCCGCTTCTTAAACGCTAGACTGCCCTCGCATTATACATCGTTTACATGTTAAACACATGGCCCGCCGTACCTTTCTTAATTGCATAAAGATTTGGTGGCTGACTGAAAATGATAGGACTTATTATGGTGATGACCATGGTGTGTGCTCTGAAGTCTGTCTAAACAATACTCCTTCTAAATATTTTAACAGCGCAATGCAGATGTCACTTACAACCACAACTTTAGTTCATGTTACTGTAAGTATTGTTCAGTAGACAGAGCTGTGTTCACAATATTATGGCTTTCGTTTTACCAAAAAAAGAATCCTGAAAAATGTTTGGGATAAATTACTAAAATGACATGTAGGCCTAACTCCACGGATGACAAAGACGTGTGGTGTTGATCGGTGTTAACACATGTTTGGAACATTTTTGGATACCACCCCCCCCCCCCCCCCCCCCCCCGAGAGAGTACAGAATTATGCTTATGGCAGCCGTGTTTGAGAGAGAGAGAGAGAGAGAGAGAGAGAGAGAGAGAGAGAGAGAGAGAGAGAGAGAGAGAGAGAGAGATAGAGCGCTTGTTAGTGTCTTTGTGGGAGTCGCTGTAGTGTAAAATGAGAAGAATGCAACAGGAAAGACAATCGTCAGTCATTTCAGTACACATGCGTGTGATGCTGAACTACCTCGTTTCAGACTCTTTCTGTCTGGTCTAGCTATACGCTCACTAGATGTAGTGATGAAATGAACAACAATAGTTTATTGAACACTGAAACAATTAAATCAGTTAAGGTTGTTTCTTTATTTGATTCCTTGCTATGAATTTGTCATTTTAAATGCTTTTCCCTTATCCATTTTGACAAACTGCATAGAACATTTTACATCAGTTCTTTGGTAAGTGCGCTCACGTCGTAAACTACCATAGGCTTCTATACTGGCTACGAAACTGCGGTAAGTCACTCCAACAGTCAAATGATGTAGTACTCTAAATGACCTACAGGTGTCAGACTAATTCAATGTGGAATTGCCTTTTACCAAAACATGTATATGAACTCCGTCAGCAGTGCCCGGTGTGGAAAAACACGGATGCTTTTGCTTTGAGGTAAAAAGTTTTATGAAAACGACACGCGCACCCTCACGCTCAAACATACATTAGTGCGAAAGTACAGAACAAAGCCAGAACATGTACAATCATTAATTGTCTTTTTGAATTGTTTAAGCACCATAACTGTCCGAGATAAACAACGCGGCAGGACGCGTAAGAAACGCGCACACATTCAATTTAAAGTGTAGTTAGGCGTATGTCAGTAACTACTGGTTAATTAGGTAAACAGTTTTGTTCTTGGTGTTTTGTAGCACTAGAAATAAAAACACAACTGTTTTGTATTAATTGCAGGTTTGTTGCCAGTGCCTATGTCGTCTTAATCAAACTGTACACCGCTGTAACTCCCATTAGCTGCGCCTTCGCATACTTGTGTCTACACTGCGATCTTCCCTGCCGTGGGAAGAGAAGCGACATACTCCTTTAGTTCAGAACCGAACGGACCGAGTAGGCCTATAAATCCTCCGTCCCTACATGTATGTGTCCGTATTGCAGGAATCCCGTCAGTTGCTGGTGAGAACACAGGTTTTAGCTTCTTAAGGCAATTAAATGAAGGGGAAGGGTTGTCTTATTGTCTTCAGGGCGACTAAAAGTTTGGCCAGGCGCTCTTTTTCCGGACTGATCTAGTGGATCGTCTTATCCACACTCCGCTCCAGTCCGGCTGGGATGGGCCCTCTGAATGAGAGGCGCTTATGGCCTGCTGAAGCAGTCTCCGGGCTGCCATGGCAGCAAAACACTAGCATTCCGTAAGCCGTAGAGGTAATTCGCAGGGATTTGGAGATTTTGTATTGCTGACGATATGCCATCCGTGGTACGGCGAGAAAAAGCCCCAATCCACGAGGAACCTAATATACATAAAAAAGGAAGTAAACAGTTCATTTGATCATGTGAACACTCCCTTAGCAAACATAACAACATACAGACTTGTGTTTACAGTAAAGTGTGCACTAGGTTTTGTCATTTGTTTTGAGGCAAAATCTCAATCAACCCAGTATTCTTCAGTTCGTGAAAAATATTCAGTACATTGACTCCAGATAGGAACTGTTTGTGTATACTGATTTACATGTGTGTGTGTATACTGAATTACAAATTTGTGTGTACAGAATTACATGCACGTGTGTGTATACTGAATTACATGTCTGTCTGTCTCTCTCTCTCTCTCTGTGTGTGTGTGTGTGTGTGTGTGTGTGTGTACTGAATAACATGTGTTTATGTGTGCGTATACTGAAATACATGTTCACTGAACAATGACCAATTATGCTAAACAATGTATAAAGTAATCTAAGCCCAAAGCTTCAGTCAGTAGGGGTGAGTTTACTGTTCATGGTAGTTATTTTTGTCCCTTAACTAGTTAGGGGAGTTACGACAAAAAAAAAGATAACTGAAAACTAGCTAACGTCAAAGAGTGAGATAAAAAGAGGTGAAGAGGAACAACAAGGAGAGGTTAGCAAAGTCAGAGGGCATCAACTCAGTGGTCTGAGTGTGCTGGGGGGGGTTATCTGTACAGGCAGCACAGCATTATGGGGTATGACAGATGTATTGTTTGAATAGACGCCTGTGTCCACCCAATCACAGATAGATAGAAGAGCAGGACTCCCACAGAGACACTAACAAGCTCTCCCTTTCTCTCTCTCTCCCTTTCTCTCTCTCTCCCTCCCTCCCTCTCTATTTCCCCTTCTCTTTCTCTCTCTCTTTTATTTTTTCCTTGTAATGTTTTTTAGACTTTTGGTATACCAGAACATTTCCATTAAACACCCCCCCCCCCCCCCCCCCACAGCCCCATAACGCCTTCTCTACATAACGCCCTCTCTACAAAACGCTTGTACGCACTGTCCTATGGTGTAAGGTTGAACAAGTCGCTTACATGTAGTTACATGTAGTGCCACTGACTGTCCATCCCCATTCCAGCCAGTGAACCTGAGAAAGAGCATGAGAGAGAGAGAGAGAGGAGAGAGAGAGAGAGAGAGAGAGAGAGGGAGAGAGAGAGGGAGAGAGGGAGAGAAAAAAGACAAAGAAGCCTTTAAATATTGTCTCTTTCATATTGGTACATTTCGGATCTTAAGTCTGAAGCATTAAATCTGCGTGTGATGTGCTGTGACGTGTGGTACCTGGATGTCTGGAGCCCACGTGAGCCTGGCCGTCCAGCATGAAGCCTGCCACTGGCTGCCCGTCAGGGGCGTATGGGCCGCCGTGAGCTACTGCACACAAAACATCAAAGCACTCATCAGACAGAGCTCTTCTAAAACGCAGCGCATGCAAAAATATACAAACACTACACTGTTCCAGTTTCTGTCTCTCGCCCGCCACACACACACACACACACACACACACACACACACACACACACACACACACACACACACACACACACACACACACACACACACACACACACACACACACACACACACACACACACACACACACACACTGTGTCTGGTTAGCTGGTGCAAGGGCAGCAGTTCAGATCTGTAGAAATGTCTTTGAACTCCACCCCCACCCCCCCCCCCAACCCTCAAGCTCGCTGCGACCCCAGCACCCCAGTAACCCCCCCCCCCTCCCCCCAGCTCATAAAGTTTACTACAGCTGAGCAGAAACAAGAGCAGCTCCCTCACACTGTTTAGAGAGAGAGACGTGCAGAGGAAACGTAGTGGGAGATGCGGAGGCTAAGAGGACATGATCGATTCGGGGCAGGAAATGACGGGAGGGTGACATTCACCATCTGGCTCTGTTGTTCATTTTCCATCACTTAAAAAAAAAAAGAGGCCCTCAGAACGATTCCGTCACTTTTTTTTGTTTGTATTTCACCCACTTAGTGGAAGTGCCCGAGAGTGCTGGGGAGGGAAGTGCGAATCGTCTGCGTAGGGAACCGTAGAGGCAGAGAGAACACCTACCCGTCCGATTGGACTGATCGATCATCGGCTGCACTATCCTCCTCCTGGCGTTGATGAACCTACAGAGAGAGCCGAAGAGAAACGCGCCCTTAAAACACATCGGGAACACATCACCTAGATATGCACTGATTTAACAAGAGCCAATTATTTAAATGTATGACCATGCCCCAGAATGCTTTTAGTATCTGTGCTCCTGCAATGCTTGGCCTTTCACCTTTTGACTCCATGACCACATGACCTCACATGCTGAGCAGAGGTACAGCTCTGGCCTTTCTCAGCCTAAAAATCCCCTTGTGACCTCTGACCCCAAGGTGCCAGCGCCCTGGTCTGTGCATGATTTATGTCCTCCCTGCTCCACTCGGGGCACACTGGTTCCATTTCATGTTCCCTTAAAAGGTGGGGGGGGGGGGGGGGGGTTAATTCCCTACAGGGTCATTCTACAGCAGCACAGCTGACTCCTTCAGGAACACTGAGACCCAAACGTTCACCCGCTTGGTTCTACATAGCACACGACAAAACTGACTCAGGGCTCAGACTAGGACGTTTAAATGCAGAGAATGCGTCCAGGGCTCTGAACAAAACTCAGGATGTCCGAGAGAGACTGTTAGAAGCTTGTCCCACCTCGGCTGCATCGTATGAAAGAAGGTTCGAGAACACCTTGTGTGTTTACACCTTGTGTGTGAGCTGGAAGGCTGAAACCCCGCCTCCTGCCCCGCCCATCACACTGTATTTACACGGACGTGAGCGGGAGAAATGGACCCTGCCTACACATGCTTCATAATGACTGACCCCAGCTGCTGAGCTTTCCTCTGTCCAGTGACCAATCACAGGCAGAGCCACATGGTGAAAAACATCCCACCTCCTCTTTTAGGGAAGTAAAGATTGACCCCTGACTAACCCCTCACTTCACACCATGGGGGTGACTTTAGGAGTGCTAGAATCTGCCTTCCTGCCCCCGAAGACACACACACACACACACGAAGGCAAACACACCTACCCAACCACCCATATATATATATATATATATATATATATATATATATATATATATATATATATATATATATATATATATATATATATATACACACACACACACACACAGTCAATAAGTACTTTGATCATGAATGCAATGTCCTGAATTTTCCATCCACCTCCTCAACTGAATGCTGTATAATTACATCCACGTTCACATCTTTTCTTAAGTAGGCTTGACCTCATATGCATTGTTAGATACACTTGGTATGGTCGAATCCAAACCCAGCAACACATGCGAACCAGACCACAGGATCATAAAATGTCCCCCTGGCCCCCAACATAACGTGGGGTTATGCGGCGGTCAGTGATCATCTGTGTGTGTGTGTTTAAATAAACCAGTCCAGCTGTTCACTGTGAAAATTCTGTTTAATTTGACAAGTGCTCGTTTGCCCTCCTGTTCCCGCCCCCTCACCTGTTTTAAGAGCAGACCACAGTGTCGCTATGCAACAGCGTATGCTACACTCTAAATTCTAGACTGCCACTGTATTCCTCCAGCGGTTGGATGGTTCACGGTGGTGGTGGCTTTTGACTGTAATACACTTGTCTGGCTTTACCTACAAACATGACATTCTCAAACAGAATGGAACATCAAAGGTACGGTACGCAAACGTTTGAGGACTTCAGGAAGTCGACTTGGGTCAGACTTTAAGGCAATCCAGGGCATGTCTCATCTACAGTGAAGAACTGTCAAAACTTTCAATATTAACCCTAGGTGCAAACCAGGGTCGCCCAGCTCTAGACTTTTGTGGACTTTTTGAGGAGGGTCCCTCCATTGATAGTGATAGTGTACTTTATTGCAAAACTTTTTTTTTCTGTGCAAAAAAAAAAAATGTTTTCAGAAATAATCCCAATCTGAAGTAATCCCATTCACAGCTTGATTTGAGGTAGTTTAAGAAGAACCCTTTGGCACGGTATAGCTCAAACGAGTTATTTACTCACTGGACATGTTTTTGTGAGCAAAAAACATCTAGTAAACCTCAGGCTTGGGGAGAGAATTTTACAGAGGATATGGGATTTTCATTGGCACTTTTAGCAACAAATAAACAACTAGCATCTAATCATTTAGCATACTAGCAGGCAGCACAGTTGCATTTAGAAAAGAGAATGTTTCATAACCAGTAAAAATAAACCACACACTTAGTGAAAACAGAAATGACTTTACAAGCTCCTGTCTGTAGCTTTTGAGAGCTGACCACTGACAGCAGGACAGGAGACTGCAGTATGTCTGCAGTCTTGAGACAGCAGGACAGAACTGTCTTGAAACTGCACGACAGCAGAGACATGAGGCCACTCACCAGTTGTTGACCTGCAGGATGGTGAGTCCTGTGTCCTGAGCTAGCTGCTTCTTCTGTTCCTCAGACGGGTAGGGGTGCTGTAGTGAAGAAGAGACAAAGTCCGGTTTATACACGGCCACATCAAAGGGCACCTTATGTATCAGGACATATGATGGCAGAGAGTCATCGTATAGGGTTTTCTGTGAGAGATTTCTCACACTTCCACCTAAATAAATGACAAGCAGATATTGAGCTCCTGAAAATCTCTCCTCCTGAGAAATATGTTGTTGCCGTTTTTCCCATTACATACACGCAAGAATTTAAGATTCATCTGAGGTCTCAGAATAGTGCTTCATACTGTAGTGTGTGTGTGTGTGTGTGTGTGTGTGTGTGTGTGTGTGAGTGTCTGTCTAGTGTCAGAAGCGTTAAATGGCAGTCCACTGTTTGGCTATCTGTCATATAATCAGTGTGCTAAGAAAAGGTTTTACAGGGAAACAATAACAGGACAACAGGAAACCACGATGCTAATTTGTCTATCTTTACACTCTGGTTCCTGGCCAAGCCGCAAACTCATTACAAATTACAATCCCGTATCCAAGGGCAACGCCTCTAGTAAATCACTGAAGGCCTAGAGACAACGTAGGAAATCCAAGCCTGTAACTGTAACTGACCCTGGATCAGCATCTAGATCTCAGCCAGACCTGAAAATACAGTGGCCCTTGCTAAAGCTGGCTCCAGGTCAGTTTTGTTCACCCAGCCGCATTCATTCATTCTGTGCATGTGGAACACCAGTTGCTATTGCACTGGTAGCAAATGGTGGGTGAGGTTCTTTGGCTGTTGATCAGATGTGTGTGTGTGTGTGTGTGTGTGTGTGTGTGTGTGTGTGTGTGTGTGTGTGCATACAATTATCCAATTTCTTTGGAGTAGTAAAACTGTTAGCACCCCAATTATTGGTAATTCTGAGGGAATGGACCTCAAACAGCCCCACCACCACCTCCACCACCACCACCTAATCCTCCTCCACCACCACCACCTCCACCTCCACCTAATCCTCCTCCTCCACCACCACCTCCACCTAATCCTCCTCCACCACCTCCACCATCACCACCACCTCCACCTAATCCTCCTCCACCACCACCTCCACCTAATCCTCCTCCACCACCACCTAATCCTCCTCCACCACCTCCACCTAATCCTCCTCCACCACCACCACCTCCACCACCACCTAATCCTCCTCCACCACCTCCACCATCACCTCCACCACCACCTCCACCTAATCCTCCTCCACCACCACCACCTAATCCTCCTCCACCACCTCCACCTAATCCTCCTCCACCACCACCACCTAATCCTCCTCCACCACCTCCACCTAATCCTCCTCCACCACCACCACCTCCACCACCACCTAATCCTCCTCCACCACCTCCACCTAATCCTCCTCCACCACCACCACCTCCACCTAATCCTCCTCCACCACCACCACCTCCACCACCACCACCTAATCCTCCTCCACCACCACCACCTCCACCTCCACCTAATCCTCCTCCACCACCTCCACCATCACCACCACCTCCACCTAATCCTCCTCCACCACCACCTCCACCTAATCCTCCTCCACCACCTCCACCACCACCTAATCCTCCTCCACCACCTCCACCTAATCCTCCTCCACCACCACCACCTCCACCACCACCTAATCCTCCTCCACCACCTCCACCTAATCCTCCTCCACCACCACCACCTCCACCTAATCCTCCTCCACCACCTCCACCACCACCTAATCCTCCTCCACCACCTCCACCTCCACCACCTAATCCTCCTCCACCACCACCACCTCCACCTAATCCTCCTCCACCACCACCACCTAATCCTCCTCCACCACCACCACCTCCACCTCCACCTAATCCTCCTCCACCATCACCACCACCTCCACCTAATCCTCCTCCACCACCACCTCCACCTAATCCTCCTCCACCACCTCCACCACCACCTAATCCTCCTCCACCACCTCCACCTAATCCTCCTCCACCACCACCACCTCCACCACCACCTAATCCTCCTCCACCACCACCACCTCCACCATCACCTCCACCACCACCTCCACCTAATCCTCCTCCACCACCTCCACCACCACCACCTAATCCTCCTCCACCACCACCACCTAATCCTCCTCCACCACCTCCACCTAATCCTCCTCCACCACCACCACCTAATCCTCCTCCACCACCTCCACCTAATCCTCCTCCACCACCACCACCTCCACCTAATCCTCCTCCACCACCTCCACCACCACCTAATCCTCCTCCACCACCACCACCTCCACCTAATCCTCCACCACCACCTCCACCATCACCACCACCACCTCCACCTAATCCTCCTCCACCACCACCACCTCCACCTCCACCTAATCCTCCTCCACCACCACCACCTCCACCACCACCTAATCCTCCTCCACCACCTCCACCATCACCACCACCACCTCCACCTAATCCTCCACCATCACCTCCACCACCACCTCCACCTAATCCTCCTCCACCACCACCACCTCCACCATCACCTCCACCTTCACCACCACCACCTCCACCTAATCCTCCTCCACTACCTCCACCTCCACCACCACCTCCACCATTACCACCACCTAATCCTCCTCCACCACCACCACCTCCACCTAATCCACCTCCACCATCACCTCCACCTCCACCATCACCACCACCACCTCCACCTAATCCTCCTCCACCTCCACCATCACCACCACCACCTCCACCTAATCCTCCTCCACCTCCACCATCACCTCCACCACCACCTCCACTACTCCATCTCATGAGCTCTGTGTGTGTCTGGGTAGAGGAATATATGTGCATGATACATGCCGATGTGATATGGCAAAATTATTATCCCACACCTATTATTATTGCTCACTGGAAGTTCATCCTACAATTACAGCCAAGAACATGTGCTAGACGTCTTTGCACTCACACACATGGTTTCTCCAACTTTCTGGCTAGAAAGACTGAGATATTTTTCAAAGTGCAAACAGGCCAGTTAATTTCAGGCTGTTTTCAGCAGTCCGAAAGTTTCTGTGCGTCTTGCACACAGCTCTGTGGGTGTGGCCACTTGAATGAGGACTGTTTTAAAAAGCCAATCGTACTGGTTATGCTCCATTTGGGTTATATGTATTTGGATAGCCAACGTCCTGGCCTACACATGCTTATAAACATCTACATACACTTAGACATGTACCTTTACTCACACGTCCTGTTAGCTCTGCTCATTGCCTGTATTCTGCTGCAGTGGGACTAATAACCTTGCCTCGCCTCACACACTGCCTCGCCTCACACACAACCTCACCTCACACACTGCCTTGCCTCACACACAACCTCAGCTCACACACAACCTCAGCTCACACACAACCTCAGCTCACACACAACCTCACCTCACACACTGCCTCACCTCACACACTGCCTCACCTCACACACTGCTTCGCCTCACACACAACCTCACCTCACACACAACCTCACCTCACACACTGCCTTGCCTCACACACAACCTCAGCACACACACTGCCTCGCCTCACACACAACCTCAGCACACACACTGCCTCGCCTCACACACTGCCTCGCCTCACACACTGCCTCACCTCACACACAACCTCACCTCACACACTGCCTCGCCTCACACACAACCTCACCTCACACTGCCTCACCTCACACACTGCCTCGCCTCACACACTGCCTCGCCTCACACACAACCTCACCTCACACTGCCTCACCTCACACACTGCCTTGGCTTATATTCGTTCTCTGATCGGTACACAAAAGGGGATGATTTCATGTCAATAATATGTCTTGTCAATACTGTGGAGACAGACAGTGTTGTCCATCCTGTTTAACTGATCCAGCAACAAAAAAAATTACACATAATCCCATTTAAATTTCAAACTCTTGCATTATTTTGGTTATATATTTTTCTATTATCTTGAAGCCCCAGATAAGAGGAATATTCTAAAAACAAAACGAATAAACAAGCTGCCACTTAATATGACCAGTGCTGGAGGACGGTGTTGGCAAAACGCTTTCAGTCTGAAATTAAAGTAAGGCTTTGAACATAAGAACCAACACTATAATTAAACAAAAATCTAATTTAAAGCTCTAAGTGGCAGTGCTTACAACAACAACAACAACAAAAAAAAGATTTTGGGACACAATGGGGTGAAAACAGTGTTTCCATACAAAACTGTATAGAAACTTGTAGCAAACAGTAAATGTTGTGTAAACCAAAACATCATCAAAGCCCTGATGGTGACTTTGAGCGGTAACTCAAGCCCCGACGGTGACTTTAAGTGGTAACTCAAACCTTGATGGTGACTGTAAGCGGTAATTCAAGTGCTAACTCGGGTTACTTTAGTAGCTTGGGTGGTTCATGTGTCTGGGGGTTGAGAACGTGGAGGAGCTGTCCTGTCTGTAGTCCCGCTGTCCTGTCTGAAGTCCCGCTACCTCCCCATCGTTCCTGCACTCTCCCCTTCCCACCTCAAAGACACGGCGTGAAAAGCCCAGCCATGATGGATTACCTGGCCTCTCTTTATTCTCCCGTCCATTTTTCTTTCTCCTTCACACCCGCCCCCCTCTTCTGTTCTAACCCCCCCCCCCTCCAACGCCCCTTCTGCCCCGTCTTTCTGCGCGGGCAGCGACGGAAATTCCCCCCGCAGCCTTTCTCTGGGCTGGGTCCCCCGATGAGGCTGTCAGCTTCATAATGGATGATGTTTTGATAACAGTGAGTGCGACCCTGGACAGATGGGGGAGGGGGGGGGGGGAGAGCCCCTGTACCCACACAAGATGCCTGGTGACTGGGGAGCTGCTCTGCAACCCCCACCCCATAACACCATCATTTACCCTGCCCCCTCTTTTTTTACGTTTTTTTTTTAACTTACAAAACCTGCCCTGTAAAAAACCCCCTCTAGCCTTCGCACGGTGTTTCACCCATTCACCTTCGTGACACTAATAGAGTCTCCGTCACCGACTCTGAAAGTGTCTGCACAAAGAGAGAGAGAGAGTGAAGAGAAAAGTGGTCCTGACACTCGCAGGGCGCCAGAGGTGCGGTGATGAATCGGGTCGCGCAAAGGCAAACACGAGCAAACGTGAAAGCATCGTTTATGAACATCACACAGTCTCAGCAGTGTCCTGTGTGACATGCTGTGAGAAGGGGGTTGTGTTTGCCTCTGTGTGTGTGTGTGTGTGTGTGTGTGTGTGTGTCTTGTGTAACTCTACAAATCTATTAATTCGTCTATGATTAGCCTAAGATTCTGACAGTCACCCTGAAGATAAGATTAAGCAATAATTAACAATTACATTTCTAATAAGAAATACCGGTATGAACTGGAAATATACCCAGAGTATTTCGTAGTACAGAGAGGACAGATGAGGACAAACGGGGGAAACAGGAAGTGAGGTCAGACAGGGACAGACAGGAAGAACAGGAAGTGAGGACAGAAAGGGGGACATATAGGGACAACCAGAGGCAACAGAAAGTGAGGACATACAGGGTTCAGATGGTGAACAGGACACTTCCAGATGGTGAACGGGACAGACAGGGGGACAAACAGGGACAGACAGAAGGAACAGGAAGTGAGGACAGACAGGAGGACATGGGCTGAATTATTACCAGCTGCTTTCATCTTTCCACATTTCAGCTCTTATGACATGAAGGGCTTGAACACATTTTCTGCTATGCGTACGGTATGCATGCGGTTGCCGTGGGTTACTTAAGCAATCTCTGCAGATAGGGGGGATTCTCTGTGACCCATGACCGCTGATGAGCTGGAGATAGTTCTAGCAAACGGAGACCCAGAGACAGGCCACACATCACCGTTTGTTTACTGGGAAGAGGTTTGCCTTGAGACCCCAAACGCAGCGAACGCTGGAGTTGGTCTGCAGGACTCCAGAGTGCCTGCGTGCGTGGGGCGCTCTCAGAAACGCTCTTCACGATCCGAAAATAGCTGCTCATCCCGGCGTGGTTCTTATTAGTGAGATGAGAGGGATGAGTGGGGCGGAATGCCAGGCTCCCCTGCAGACTCCACACCGCCCTGCTACAGCTGCTCACTGGAGGGTGGTAAATTACACGCTAATTACCCAGCACACATTACAGCCTGGGCGTGGGCGTGTGTGTGTGTGTGTGTGTGTGTGTGTGTGTGTGTGTGTGTTTGGGTGTGCTCCTCAGAGAACGAGAGTGAGATTATGTGACCTGATCAATCCATATTTAAATAATGTACAATTGAAAATATAACACGTTGTTTAAATATGGTGCTCTGTTTATAACTGGAGGGTGTATGTGTAAATGGATCTCTTCCATGTTGTCATGGCAACCTTTCTGCTATTCTTGCAGTGAAATTCCGTTGTTATTATGGGAACAGTATGAAAGTGTCTCTTTGAACTGGCATTGTGTATGAAAGGTGCTATGTATGCTTTTATACACCAGAGCACGTTAGATACTGGTTATTATAAGGCACCAAGAGACCCGGAATAAAAACTTGTGTGCTTCATTCTTTAAAACTCAAAGCACAGGACATTTATTTCTGCTGAGCTTGTGAGATTATGTGGTTAATTACATATTTGTAATGCCTAAGTGGGGAGATTCAAAAACACGTAATTTTTTAAAAAGCAGGTGTGAGAGTGTGGAGGGGCGGTGCACTACATCTGAACTTCCCGCATACAGCAAACATGCAACGATATCACACTGTAATACTGACAAGTCGTTGAGCAAAACACCTTTATAATAGATTTAAATAATAAAATGTTTAATTGCTCACAGTATATATTCATCTATGGGATAGATTAAATAAGAAATTAAAACCTTACACAACACCTAAATTGTGCTATACTTTAGATCCAG